>NC_048299.1:189395812-189620038 GCF_013100865.1 Trachemys scripta elegans | reverse complement strand
GGCTCCATGCTTGCCGTGCTATGGCATCTGCATGGGTAACCCAGGCAAAAAGGCGCGAAATGATTGTCTGCAGTTGCTTTCAGGGAGGGAGGGAGGAGAGAGTGACGACGTACCCCAAACCACCCATGAGAATATTTTTGCCCCATCAGGCTGTAACGATGCTGGTTCTGGCGGGACCCAACTGAGAGTGCCAATTCAGGACAAATTGCTTAAACAGGGCAGTTACAGCCCAAGGCTGGGGGTTTTCCACCTCTAAGGCAAACCAAACCAGCCAGACTAAGAGGACTTTGGTCTCACCCCACTGGCTAACCACAAGTCACACAAGCAATTCCCTTAGACACTCCAGTTTCCCAGTATCACCACCAGTGCCACTCGTTATGGGGACAAATGGTTATGAAAACCAATACCCCACTGTAGTAGGTTTGTGCCGGGGCTCGACCCTCCTGGGCGGAGGGGAGCCACACCAACTCACTATAAGCACAGACAGTCAATGCCCAGGCCCTTTGGTGCAGGGCTGATTGGCCCACAGTCCTGGGAGCTCAGGCCCTCTGGTGCAGGGGCTGAGCAACAGCCAGTCACGGGGCTCAGGCCCTCTGGTGCAGGTGCTGAGCAACAGTCAGTTCAGGGGCTCAGGCCCTCTGGTGCAGGGGCTGAGCAACAGTCAGTTCAGGGGCTCAGGCCCTCTGGTGCAGGGGCTGAGCAACAACACAACAGTTTGTTTGGTAGGCCCAGGCCCTGGGTCAGGGCGGGGCACAAATAGTCACAGCTCAGGCCCTTGGGTGCAGGGGCTGAGCAAACAATCAGTTAGGTAGGCCCAGGCTCCTACACCTGAGCGTTGGGTGAGGGGGAAACCTGCCACCCGAGAGTGGGGTGGCAGGGGGGGATGCAGGCCCACCCACTCCACTGCGTCCCTGCCAGGGGTCCTAGCAGCGGCTCGTGTTGCTGCTGGTCAGTGGGGTGTCCTGACCAAAACACATTGACATCGGCTCACGTGTCTACAGCCTGACCGGGGTCGGCTACCCCCGGGCTACTTCCGTGTTCCCCATCAGGGCCTACCTAGTTGGTGACGCCGGGTTTGGGCCAGTCCAGCAGCATCGGTTCCTCTGGTCCGGAGCTTGGGGCAGGTCCGGCAGCTCCTCGGGGAAATCCGGCCACTGGGGCTCGGGCGGCTCCTCCAGATAACAGCAGGGGCGGAGGGGCTCTGGGGGCTCCTCGCCTTCGTAGTTGGCACGAGGCAGGCCCGACGGCTCCTCCGAATACCGGGTGCAGGGGGGGCTCCTCCTTGTAGCGGGCTCGGGGCAGGTCCAGCCAGTTAGGGCAACGGTCTCGGTCTCAGAGGTCTCCTGGACGCGAGCTCCCGGCAGCACATCTGCTCCCTTCAGCAGTTGGGCTCTGACTGAGCTCCAGCGGCCGGCTTTTATACTTCCTGTCCCGCCCCTTGACTTCCGGGGGGCGGGAACAGGCGGCAGTGGCTCCACCCACTCGGGTGCCTGCAAGAGTGCTCCCTCTGCTGGGCAGGAGGGGAGCCACACCGACTCACTACACCCAGTAAAAGAAAAAAAAAAAGATTGTATCGATCCCAAAGGACCAAGCCCCAGACCCAAGTCAATATACAAATCAGATCTTATCCACAAATCACGCTGTTGCCAATCCTTTAGAATCTAAAGGTTTATTCATAAAAGGAAAAAGATATAAATGAGAGCTAGAAATGGTTAAATGGAATCAATTACATACAGTAATGGCAAAGTTCTTGGTTCAGGCTTGTAGCAGTGATGAGATAAACTGCAGGTTCAAAATCAAGTCTCTGGAGTACATCCCCAGCTGGGATGGGTCCTCAGTTCTTTGTTCAGAGCTTCAGTTTGTAGCAAAATCCCTCCACAGGTAAGAAGCAGGATTGAAGACAAGATGGAGGAGAGGCATCAGCCTTTTATAGTCTTTTCCAGGAGTAAGAACACCTCTTTGTCCTTACTGTGGAAAATTACAGCAAAATGGAGTCTAGAGTCACATGGGCCAGTCCCTGCATACTTTGCTGAGTTGCAAGGTGTATTTGCCTTCTCTCAGTGGGTCAATTGTATAGCTGATGGTCCTTAATGGGCCATCAGGCAGGCTGGTCGGAGCTAACACCAACTTATCTGGGAAGTTTCCCAGAAGCATAGCATAAGTTTGAAATGCAGACAGTATAAAGCCAATATTCAGAACTTCAACTACAAAATTGATACACACATATAATTATAACCAGTAAATCATAACCTTGTCTTAGACACCTCATTTGACCCCCTTTATACAAGATTTGGTGCCACTACAGGACTTTGGTTGCAACAATGATCTATATGGTCCCAGATTATATCAATAACGTCACACAGGCATTGGGAGCTTTACCCATAATTCCAATGGGCAGCGGAGACTGCGGGAACTGTGGGATAGCTTTCCACAGTGGACTACTCTGTGAATCAATGCTAGCCATGGTAGTGAGGATGCACTCTGCCGACTTAATGCACTTAGTGGGGACATACACAATCGACTGTATAAAATCGATTTCTAAAAATCAACTTCTATAAAATTGACCTAATTTCGTAGTGTAGACATACCCTTAGACTACTTTAGATTCAAGATCATTGCTGATGGTTAATTGTACGCTTTCTGCAAAATATCCATTTCAGGGGCTATTAATTGGACTTGTTTCCTCCTCTCCCCATCCCCAAAAAACTTCAACCAGCATCAAATGTGTTTTCCTCCTTGCCCTGATTACCTTTTAGTTTAAAAAAAAAAATCATTCAGAAAATAACTTGACTTCAAGATTTTTTCCCCACCCGCCTGGAAAAGAGGATCCCTCATCTGAGAAAACTGATGATTATAATTGGTTTATGCTATAGAGGTATCTTGCACTGCTGAAGTGACATAATTTCCCTGCTCATGTTGGGTAAATTGATGCTGAAATAAAAGACCTGCAGCATCGCTGCAGCTGGCCTGGCCTCAAGGGGCTTGGGCTGCAGGCTATACAATTGTAATGTAGGTGTTTGGACTCGGGTGGGATCCTGGACTCTAAGACTGCAAGTGGGGAGGGTCTCAGAGCTTGGGCTCCAGCCTGAGCCTGAATGTCAACACTGCAATTTTTAGACCTGCAGCCTGAGCCCTGTGTGCTTGAGTTAGCTGACCCGAGCTCTGAGACTCCCTGTTGTGGGTTTTTTTTATCATAGTGTAGATGTGCCCATTCTTCCTGAGTGTTTTGTGATGGAGAAAAATGAATCTTCAGCTACCTTCTGAAGCTCATGAAGCAGGAAAGAAAGTCTTCCTTTTGTACCCATGTGATATAATGATACTGCCTGAAGGCTGGTTCCTAACATTTAGTAATGGAATTTCCTGTTTCTTCCTTGTAGCAGCCTTTTTAGAGAATCCTAGCCATATAGAGAGAGAGAGGACCTGTATTTTCAGAAGTGACTAGTGAATTTGGGTGAACCAATTTTTAGTTGCTCAGCTTGAGACCCCTAGAAAGAATTAATTTGATGGTAATTGAAAAAAGAGAAAATAATACCTTTGGCATAGCAAGTGCCAGGTAAATATATAAAAGATTTCCCAATACACAGCTTTGTGTGTGGTCAGGATGGTGACTGGCCAGATTTTGATGCAATATTTGATAACCCAACTTTTGTTGTTAAGATATGTAGTCTATGCCCAGTTGTCTTTTAATCTTGCTGTTATTAGTCAGGATCGTAGGATAAGTACTATGTCCATTAACAAGTGTCTGCAGAATTGGACTCTTAGTTTATTACTTTGCTTTTATTTGTTGCAGACACCCAATACAGCAAGGCACCTCTCATGCCCTTAAGTTAGAAGAGTTACTTTTCCATTAGGACTGATCCAATTTCTGTTTGATTTCAGAGCCAATCATTGACATACTAGGAGAGGGGGAAGTGAGAAAAAACAAAGCTGGTAAAACAAAGAGTCCAAGAAAATATCTTTATAAATAAAATAAATTCTGTTGGGAACTGGATGTTTAGGAATTTGGTAGTGGCACATGAAAACTTTCACTCATGATCTCAGTCGATACTAGGAACACAAACATCACTGCCATCTGACAGGTTAGCTGATTATTTGAAATTAATTGATATCAGCCCAGTTCCTGTTAGACAGGGTATAACAATCACACACTCCTAATTAAAACTAATTGGCGCTCCTGTTAGAAGTGACAACAGAGGGGTTAAGTAAAGAGAGAACAGTCATGAGGACAAAACTACCTAACTTTTTACTCTAAAAGTTGCCTCACAAAACATACAGGTTGGTGGGTGTCTTAGAGGAAACCTGCACTGCAGCCACTCATCTTAAACCTGTTCTTTGAAGAAATTGGAGATTTCTATTACCTTGGTGTCAGTCCCTCACCCAGTTCACCACTGTAACTCATAGAGCCTTCTCTGGCAGTTGTACTTTATAATTGGGAGCTACAGTTAGGTATTGTTTTAGGGTTATCAGCAGAACAAAGAAAATAATCCTTGCCAGCAGTAGGCTGGAACTAACAATATTGCCAAGCAAGTCATACCAAGAAGCATGTTAAGGAACCACTCATACTGTGTAGGATATAGGAGCTCCCCTAATGTCTAGAGAGCTGCTCTTAGTGAAATACAGTTAGTGTGGTAATCATAAATGTAGTATTTTTATTATTAATATCTTCTTGTTTAAGAGGAAAAGAATGATATTTGCTGTATTTTTAGAGAAATTATCAGATTTCCAGTTACTTATGTTTTCTCTCCTAATGCAGCAGGTTAACTATGATTTAGCAAAAGCATGAAGATTTTCTTTAGTTAAGTGCTGTCTGAGGAAGATTACATTAGCATTTAGGTTTCTTCTTTTATTCTGAACACTCAGATTTAGATTGATACACTGCTGCATTCAATACTCAAAATAATTGGGTTTGTGACACAATAGGCAAAATGTCTTTAACCAACTTCAAAAACAGTTTGTTATTTTCTGTGCTCTATTGGCAGGACATTATCAATGTATTCAAGGTGAAATGTTCATCACGATTATTTCTATTCTTCAGCCCACATGAAAATGGAAAGTTCTCATTCTCTCTGACTCTGCTGGTTTTTTTTATATTTTATGATCTACATTATTATTTGCTCATGCACTTCGTTCATTTATAGCTAAAGTGTATTGTAACAGATTTTGAAAGGATATCTGAAAACATACTAGACATTGCCTTTGAGACTCCAAAAATCTAATTTATATATATTAATGCAGCAACCTGAGCTGCTGCCAGATTTACTCATTATTTTATGTAGTACTTAGGATGAGTTGTTAAACCAATATGGGCCTTCAGGAAAAAAAAGATAATGTCTTTACAGAGCTGATTATAAACTCTTTTCTGGTTTGCCTAAAATAAGAGGTATTTTATTTCTTCAATTTTGTTGGAATTCTTCAGTAAAACAAATAAAACTCTTTGTGGTGGTAGGCACACATCATTTAACTTCACTATGTGAAATTCTGTCTTAGTACAGGATCTAAAACAATGGGTACTGGTCCATGACTGGGGTTCCTAGGTGTTGCTTCAATACAAATAAATAATATTACTTTGTTTCTCTCAAAGCAATTATTGGGAATACTGATGGTTGTGACATTCTGCTTCATACTTTCTCAGTTCTGTAGTTTTTTGTTAACAATTAAAATTGTTCTGTTATAATAATGAAAATAAAGTAGGTAAGAGGTACAGAAAGTGATGAGTAAATCTGGCAGCAGTTCCAACCAGTTCTAGTATACATAATCTACTAGGTTTGTTTGGGATAAAAGGATTTTTTATCAATAAGGTGTTATTTCTTGCATATTGCTCAATAAATGTACAATATTCCTTTAAACATGGGGGGGGGAGTTGTCAGAGAGGTAGAAAGAGATTCCTATTGTTGGTGGAATGAGCTCAAATAAATATTTGTTCCTCCTTAAAAATATATTTAATAGAATATTGTACGTGCATTGCACAATACATAAGAAATAACACCTTATATTGATAAATAATTCCTTTATCCCAAACAAACCTAGTAGATTATGTACACTAGAACTGATTGGAAAATGGAGTTCTTTCCATGGAAAATGTTGATTTTTGGCAACCCTCCCCACCAAAATGGACGTATTTTGATTAGGAATAATATTTCCCTACCTCTCAGGAGTGTTGTGAGGCTAATTTCATTAATATATGTGACATGCTGAAATACTCTAGGGATGGGGCTATAAAAAAAATCTAGTTTTCAGGTTTGAAACAACTTTTCATTTTGAAATTTAAACTAACAACACCAAAATCAAAAGACATTTCAAAACTATCAAAATGCAATATTTCAGTTGACCCACACAAACTTTTAAAACTTTTTCAGTCTGATTTTTTCCCTCAACTTTTCATCCCAATTTGAGATGGGAAATTTTCTTTGAAATCTTGAAAATTTTCACAGGATGGTATAACTACTTCCCAACTAGCTCTGATAATAGCCATGCAAATGAAAATGTTTGTTTATACTTGTTTCATTGGCATACAATTAATTAGTATATTGATTATTACAATGTATTTCTTTCATTAATAGTTTCTGAAACTTAATCTGTGCAGCTGGCATTGTTTTGAAAGGTCATTTCTTATTTCCAAGATGGCTGTACTGTATTGTTTTCGTTGGAAATAAAATGACTAATTCAATCATACCCAATTCAAGAGTTACAAAATGCTTCAAATACTTACCTGTAACAATACGAGTTCACTATCTCCTTGTCATTACTGTAGTTTTTAAAAATATTGTGATATTACCTTTTTTGTGGGGAAAAAAGAAACTTTTGATAATAGGAAAGTGTACACCATAGTTTCAAATAATGAACATTAGTCTAGCATGAAATTTTCAAAAGAACTTCCTTCAGCACTCATAAAAATCCCATTTGTAAATATGCATACTTGAAGTCAAAGTGACATTTCAAAGTGAAGAAACTCTATATACAACTGTAATTTAGATGATATTTTCAGTTCTTGTTACAATGTTTGTGCTCCTTTCCTCTTTAAGAATATACAATATCATAGTTTAGTCATCAGGCATGAACTATTTAGTTTTGCTTTGCAGTCCTGTAGCCTGATATCTTTCCTCTGAGCGTAATGATGAGTGAATCTCAAGAGGGTTGGTTCAGATAAGCATCTCAAAATTGGTATTCCATATCTGACTCGAGGAATTTCCTCTTCTTCCTACATGTTATTTCCAGACATTGCATATCCAGTAGGCCTTGCTTAGTTGCTTTTCACTAGTGAAAAGATCCTTTCAAGGCATGCATGGAGAGAGGCGTCCCTTCCATAGGTAACTAGCCTTATGGAGAGATTCAGAAATCTCTTCTTGCCCCGCTTCTTTTTAAATCTGGTGATGCTTTGCATTTTTGCTGTGAGTTGAAGTACAGAGTGAGAAACCCCAGTTCCTGCTGCGAACTCTCACTTCCCATGAGATTTTGTTTCTAGGAAGCCCCATACATGTGATACAACTCAAGGGAAAGTTGCCAAGACAGTAGCATTAACTGACATGAAACACGTCCAGAAGAGGTACTGTAACAAATTTAATTCTATGAACTATGAACTCTAGTGGGAAAAAGCCTTAAATCATTTAATCAAAGTCAAGCTAAGAAGTGTTAGCTTCTACATGCTAGAAATTTACTTGAATTTTATTATGAGAACTAGACTTTTCATGGTTTTTTTTTTTTTTACCACCCAAGATAGTTTTGTTTTTAAGTTTTGTGGGGAAAGAGAACTGGGGGGGCCTTCTTTTTAATGACCGAAGTGATTCTAGAGGCCTAAATACAGACAATTTAACAGAGGACTGTTATGCCGACTGCCTTTACAAAAAGGAGTAAGACTGGCCTGAACAAGACTGAACTGCACGGTTCTCTGCCAAATTCGGTCAAGGGTTATGACCAGAGGAGGGAGGGGGAGTAAACAATGCAAGATACCTCTGCACATAATAATCGCTTTAGTAACATAATAACCACTTGTTTATGAAATATAATAACCGCTTAATATGAAGAAATTGCTTTGCAGAGGCCAACTTCTCCTGTAGTTCAGCTATCTGCAAAATCAGCCAATCATATATCTTCTTTGAGCGTCCTGTGTTAACCCCCTATGCCCATAACCGTAAAACCCCAGAAAGATTATATGTATTCTAACGAGAAATACCCCTAAATTGGTGCCAAGTAACACCCCTAAAGGAAAACACCAAGTGACCCCTTACCTAATATGTACCCAATTCTCGTAAAATAATAAGGAAGGTACCAGGAATGGGGGGGAGGGGCTGACCCCAGCTTTAATTTCTCGCAAATGACGTATAATTTGTACTTTGCTTGCGGTTTGACGGAATAAAAGCAGCCTGCGTGCGGTCCTAGGTGTGTCAATTTTTGGACTGTCACCCCAACGTGTTTGGTATGTATTGCAATAAAATAAGCCTCAGGCTTGTGTCTGTACACTAAAATCAATGTGTGGGTGATTCTTTCCACGACAATTTGTACTGATATGAAAAGATACTGGGAAACTCAGAAAGGACTACTGTGAACAGAATTATAGTTTCTCTTGACTTGAGTTTCCATGGTTAGTTGTTTCCCAAAACCCCAAGGAGCCTGGAAAGGGGATAGACTTGGCTTCATTTTGTTCTTATTGGTTTGGTTTTGTTCACTCACTGCTGTTTCCTTTTTCTTTACAGTACAGAAAAAGTTAGACAACAGCAATGCTTAATAATGGTCTTGTTCTGAGTCTTAAAAGACATTTTCAGTCTGATGACAGGATTGATAAGCATGATATTAGATAAACCTACCCCCCCTTATGATTTAGCAGAGATCAACAAATCAAAATGACAGTAGGACAAAGTGGTGAGATGTGAAGAATTTAACATAGACGAAAAATAAGAAGACATTATACTTGGAGTGAAAGTTTAATTGGCATTGTAGACTGGAAACATATAGATCTAATGTTTGTTAACTCAATCATCTTAGCTCTGGTGAAGGCCAAATCACTGTTATGCTAATGTGTTGATATGTGACTAGCATGGAATTAAATTAAAAAATACTTAATACCACTGCAGTGGCATCAGTCATTAGTGATTTCTGTTGGAATTGCATGGTGTGCAACGCAGCAGAAATCGCTAACACAGTAGAGTGCATTCAGACTATTATAGTGCCTACAGTAGAAGCTCTGGGGGCCTACTGTGCTAAGGGGATAACAATACTTTAGTTAAGCATGTTTGCAACTCACACTTCCTTTAAACAGGTGGCATCGATTCCACATTTTGTTTGCTGTTGTAACAGCTACATAAAACATACAAAACCCCCCAGCAAAATCCCCTAGGGAAAGAATACCTGGAAAAGCTGAGCATGAGATAGGGGAAGGATATGTTGTTTGCCCATGTTAAACAAAACAAAAGAAAAGAAAACAAAGTCTTACCACTTCAGTGAGAAGCTTCTAGAACCTCTGTGTTTTGGAGCAAGGGCTTGAAATCAGAGGGGTTTCTCTAATGCCAAAGAAGTGCATTTGCTTTTCGTAGGAAAAAATGCACACATTTGGTCAAATTATATGCATCTGAAAAATCTCAGTTCACACATCCCTGGTAATTTCTCTGAAGATGCTGTTTATATTGAGCATGCTCCTATCTTGGGTTGCAGGGCTTCAGCAGGACTTTCTCTACAATTGCTGCTGCTGGCTTCTGTGGGTCACTGTGATGCTGGGCACAGGAATTAAGAGCAGAGAGACTCTCTCTTCTGTATGCTTTCAATGCTCCCCCTGCTGGTCTGCAGGCAGCATGAAGATGGAATCTGCCTGATTTGATTGCAAAGACTGCAAGAACAGGAAGGTGGGCGGATGGAAGAGACAGAGGAAGGAGGTGGGAGGCAGACTGGAACTAGTTGTGCAAGGATATGGGGGCAGAGAGCTTGTGGGCAAAAGGGGAAGGGAAGGAAAGAAAACACTGGGCGTGGAAAAGACTTGGATTAAATGAGGAATGGGGCGGGGGGGAAGAACCACAGGGACTGGTTGAGCAAAGTGCCTGCGGGGAAACTGAGGTGAGGAGCTCAAGAAGTCAAACTGGAACTGGTAACTGAAGTGAGGGAAAGAATGGGACTTAGATGGGGAGCCTGGAGGTAGAGACAGGGACTGGCTGGGCAAGAAGATACAGTTTGCAATGAAGAGCCTGGACGGTTGGAGACTGGGACTGGCTAGGTGAGCAGACTGTGATAAGGAGCCAAAGAGGTTTGGGGTGGGCTGGACAAGATCAGGCTGGATGGGATGGGACAGAAGGTTCTGGAACCATTAGAACACACTGTCTTCCAGAACCTGTAATTGAATCCAAGATTCCCGAGTCTCTATATTTCTCTGTCAGCAACTCTGTGAAACCCACTGGCAAAATTTGTCACCTTTCCCTTTTAGTGCCTCGTCCACATAGAGAATGCCAATCTGTGCTGGCTATCAGTTATCCAGTTAGCTCAAGTGGCAGAGGTCTGTACTGAGGATCTAAATGTTTCAACCCTGCTGATAATCCATGTGGATGTCAATATGTTTCCACATGAGAAATTATTGATTTTTTCAATGTTTTTTTAAAAATACTTCAGAAATTACACACACACACACACACACACACCACTTATGTTAAAAGAATTTTTAGTTTGCAAAGTCAAGCACTCAAAAGTTAGGGAATGCCAGTGTACCCTTAATTTGGGTGCCTTTTGATATGCATTATGATACATACTTTAATTACATGCTCACATGTTGTTTTCCAAAGGAAAAACTCAAGGGATTTTTATTTTTCTATTTCCCCCCACCCATCCATGTCTGCCTCAATCTGGCCTATATTGTAATAACCTTAGTAATTGGGAATACTTCCTAATTATTTATTTATATATTCAATTATATAATTATATCCCAGGTTTAAAAGGGGACATTTTGCTTTCCTGAGTTAATATTCTCTTGCATCAGACCTGAGACCTAATTACACTGCTAATTCCATAGAAGCATTGGACTCATGCAAATAGGCTTGGAAGTTGCCTATGGGTTAGCAATGAGATCGGGCTAAGAGAAATCGGAGTTTGTCAGAATGCAAACGTTTTTAGGCCTTCAAATCCTTGAGGAGTGCCTCTCGCACAAAAATTCAATAAACCTTTTTAACCAAACTTGGAAGAGTTTACACAGCTCTCTCAGTTCTGTTTATTTCATTAAGCCATGCTGACCCTAGTAACAAAGCTGTTGTCTCAGTACCAGAGACTTCAGCTAACTAGATTATCTGTTTCTCTGAAAAAGATATATTTTCAAATGTCATGTTGAAGGGTTGAGTTGTTGTGTGACTTTCCCAGTCTATCTTAAATCACAATTGAGCTCAAAGTCTTCACTTGGACAAAACTCTAGTCCAGAGTGTTTTAGATTCATGCACTCTTCAGAGCTTTTTATGCTTTTATGCTCTTTCTTTCACAATTCAGTGTTGGTTATGTAAGCACACAAGGTTTTGGAGAAGCAGATAATGCATTTATTTTTCAAGAGCTAGGAACTTTCATCCATCTGTCTGTCAGGAGGCCCTGCTACAGTTAGTCAAATTCAGAGATGGGATTCAAACTGGGTATTTTTATTCATAGGAAAATGTCCTTATTGCCAGTTTGGGATTTGCCAAATTAGGCAGAGGGAACACACTTACTGATACCAAGATTCTACCACATTTGCCAGAACCTATAAATCAGTTTGCCCGTGTTCTGACCTGTTAAGCAATGTTAATTAAAAAATCAACAACAATGCTCTTTAACCAACTTTAAGATGTAGGTGGGTGCAGAAAAAAAATAACCACCAATTCTTTGGTCCTTTTATGGGTAAAAAGGTGTGGCTCTTTTGGATGAAAATAGCCCAAAGAGGAAGGAAATTACAAGTAGTCCCAATAGTGTTGTCTAGAATGTGAAAGAAGGGGCACTCATAGACTCATAGACTTTAAGGTCAGAAGGGACCATTATGATCATCTGGTCTGACCCCCTGCATGCTGCAGGCCACAAAACCCTTCCCTGGACTCTGCCGTTGAAGTCCCCAATCCTGTGTTTTAGTGACTTCAATCGGCAGAGACCCTCCTGCTAGTGATCCCTGCCCCATGCTGCGGAGGAAGGTGAAAAACCTCCAGAGGCTCAGCCAATCTACCCTGGAGGAAAATTCCTTCCCGACCCCAAATATGGTGATCAGTAAGACCCCGAGCATGTAGGCAAGAGTCTCTAGCCTGACCCCTGTTGGCCATTATACTATTTACGTACCATTGATTGGTTTTCCTTGGCTACTATGTATTACCATTAAACCATTCTCTCCATAAACTTATCTAACTTAATCTTAAAACCAGACAGGTCCGTCGCCCCCACCGTTTCCCTAGGAAGGCCGTTCCAATATTTCACCCCTCTGACGGTCAGAAACCTTCGTCTAATTTCAAGCCTGAACTTCCCCACGGCCAGTTTATACCCATTCGTTCTCGTGTCCACATTAGTACTAAGCTGGAATAATTCCTCTCCCTCCCTTGTATTTATCCCTCTGATATACTTAAAGAGAGCAATCATATCCCCCCTCAGCCTTCGCTTTGTCAGACTAAACAACCCAAGCTCCTCTAGTCTCTTTTCATACGACAGGTTTTCCATTCCTCTGATCATCCTAGTCGCCCTTCTCTGCACCTGTTCCAGTTTGAGTTCATCTTTTTTAAACATGGGAGACCAGAACTGCACACACTACTCCAAATGAGGTCTCACCAGCGCCTTATACAATGGAAGCAGGACCTCCTTATCCCTACTAGATATACCTCGCCTAATGCATCCCAAGACCGCATTGGCTTTTTTCACCGCCACGTCACATTGTCGACTCATAGTCATCCTGCGGTCTACAAGGACCCCTAGGTCCTTCTCCTCTTCTGTTACTTCTAACCAATGCGTCCCCATCTTGTAACTAAAATTGTTATTAGTCATCCCCAAGTGCATCACCTTACAGTTTTCACTATTAAATTTCATCCTATTTCTGATACTCCAATTCACAAGCTCATTCAAGTCTCCCTGCAGAATATCCCTATCCTCCTCCAAATTTGCAAAGCCTCCCACCTTCGTATCATCCGCAAACTTTATCAGCCCACTCCTGCAATCGGTTCCGAGGTCAGTTATAAATAGATTAAATAAAATGGGTCCCAAAACCGAACCTTGAGGCACTCCATTAGTAACCTCCCTCCAACCCGACAGTTCACCCTTTAATACGACCCGCTGCATTCTCCCCATTAACCAATTCCTTATCCACCTCTGGATTTTCATATCGATCCCCATGTTTCCCAGTTTAACCAATAATTCCTCATGGGGTACAGTATCAAACGCTTTACTGAAATCCAGGTATATTAGGTCCACCGCATTTCCCTTATCTAATAAGTCCGTTACTTTCTCAAAGAAGGAGATCAGATTCGTTTGGCACGATCTGCCCTTCGTAAAACCATGTTGTAATTTATCGCAATTGCCATTAACCTCAAGGTCGTCAACTAGTTTCTCTTTCAGAATTTTCTCCAGCACCTTGCACACTACAGATGTTAAACTAACAGGCGTGTAGTTACCCGGATCACTTTTTTTCCCTTTCTTGAAAATAGGAACCACGTTAGCTATTCTCCAGTCTAACGGGACTACCCCCGAGTTTACAGATTCATTAAATATTATCGCTAATGGGCCTGCTATTTCCCGTGCCAATTCCTTCAATATTCTCGGATGAAGATCGTCCGGTCCTCCCGACTTAGTCCCATTAAGGCGTTCAAGTTTTGTTTCTACCTTGGATACGGTAATCCCCCATCCTGTATGCCCCTCTGTAATGGTGCTAGTATCCCTAATACCTTCATTGGCCTCATTAAACACCTCATTAAACACAAAACAGATCATATCACTGCTGCATTTTTAGGCCTGGCCTCTGGAACCATCTTAAATACACACACACACACACACACACACACACACACACACGTAAGAAAGAAAATAACAGATACATGTTTTTAAAACTAAAAAATGATTACACTCTTACCTTTATTTGCACCATTGGTGAGCTGGTGCTGCCATAAAGCATAATAAAGGTATTTGTGACTTGACATTTACTTCCATTTTAAAATAGCAATGACTGTTTGTTTCAGAGTTTTGCTTTCCTGTATCTGCCACTTTTTGGAATTTCAAGTATGTTGTTTTTTTATTTGATGATACAGGTCTTATGGAATGGTATCTGAGTGATTACTCTAGCTTGTACCAGCTATATAGTACTATATTTTGCTTAGGAGTATTCTGTGACAAGCCCACTAGAATGATCATCGAAAGCAGCCACACATATTTATTATTTTTTTGGCGGAAGCGTCTTTAGAGGGAATATGATTATCATTCTTCTCACTGTTTTCTCTAATTCTTTTCAATAGGTGGTTAGGGTATAATAATACAGCATGAGAATGCACTGGGCTATCTGTAAAAGTAGTTGAGCAGTCTAAGCCTGCCAGATTTAAAAGTTTTGTCACTTGTGCTAATAAAGAACAGACACCATCCTGGTCCCATGTCACAGACATCTTTCTATATAACACATTGATCGTGTACTGAAAAAGGCTAAGGAAATCTAACCAAGTATACCATGCAGAAGAACAGCTAAATGCAGTAGCACCAAAGGTCTCTCTAGCACATACTAATCCTTTCAAAAAGGAAACATTGCCAATGTAGCCTCTCAATCTCAGAACAATCTGTTCTTCTTTCCCATCTACAGGGATTTAGAAAATTTTGTAGGCGCAATAAAGGTTCCAAGAGATCCTTCCCTGCTGCTCGGGCCAATTATTTGACTATAATTAGTAGGGTAAAGTCAAAACTGAAGATGTCCAAACTTTCAGAAACAAACAAGAAGGTTTCAGGCACCACTACAAATTACATTTGATTTGTAGCAAATAATTCTGTAGGATGGAAATAGGGATACGTCGGGTATGTCTAAACTGAAGTTAGACACCTGTGGCTGGCCCATGGCAGCTGACTTGGGCTCAGACTAAAGGGCTGTTTAGTTGTGCTATAGACATTTGGGCTCAGGCTGGAGTGTCCCAGAGCTTGGGCTGCACCCTGAGCCCAAAATGTCTACATTGCAATTAAACAGCCCCTTAGCTGGAGCCCTGCAAGCCTGAGTTAGCTGGCACAGGCCAGCGTGAGTGTCTAATTGCAGTGTAGACATAATGTAAACATAGAAAACAATGGGTATCACCTGAATCAGGCCAGAAAGTAGAGCCAGAAAGTTTCAGTTCCCCTCCCCTATTTACAGGCCTAATTTTCCAGACAGAACTGAGTTTGCACAAGATGCAAGGATGAAACAAGACCACGTCATCTATAAAACACAAGTTTTTATTATTTGCAACAAGGGAGAAAAACATGCGGAATTGTGGCAGAAATAAGAACTATTAATTTTCTTAATATAATCAGAAGCAGGAATGCATGAAGATACTTTTCTTCCATACCTTAAAATGTACATGCAGATTAAATGCATACTTCTGTGTGACCAGAACATGGAAGATTGAAATAAATTGCATCCAAATCTCAATTCAAATCCTAAAACTGGTCCACAGAAGGAAGGTCCTTTGTCTTGCTTTCCCTGTTGATTTCCATCTAGAGCAGATTGAATATTAATGAAAATGGTTTAACGCATTTCA
The DNA here is from genome assembly GCF_013100865.1 of Trachemys scripta elegans. Lineage (NCBI taxonomy): Eukaryota > Metazoa > Chordata > Testudines > Emydidae > Trachemys > Trachemys scripta. The sequence continues at coordinate 189,604,376 of NC_048299.1, read as the reverse complement.
GGCTTTTTTGGAATAAATCATTTAACACATATTTTTAGAATTATTTATCCAGCTCTACACATACTCATAGATATTCTTTGAGTCTATCCCCTTATTGCAAGGTAAGAAAAATGTGCATGGTTTCCTATGTTGAAGCAAAGGAAGTGAGGAGTTACATTCAATAAAAGGGAGGAAAATATATGAGGGTGTTGTGTTTATATTGTGAGCTCATAATTTAGGGCCTGAGACTGTTAAAACAATGGAAATTGAGTGCTTTCAGTACCTTGTATGTTTGGGCCTCTCAGCTATGAACTTCTTTGGGCAGGGACCGTGCCTTCTTCAGTATCAGATGCAGCTCCAAGCACATGGTCTGACCTTAGCAAAGAGCTAATACAAATTAATCAGCATATGTATCCCTAGCTTTAAACTGTCAGTATAACAAATTGTCAGTATTTCCCTTTAAATAAACATAATTGCTATTCTCAGAATAAAATTTAATCTGTTTTTATTCCTCAGGGAATTACGCCACATATCACTTTAACACCTTTTGGAGGTACCACTTCCCAGAGCAAGTAACAAAATCATGACATAAGGTGATGGGGGGGGGGGGGAGGAAGAAAGAGATTTGTAATATTTGCCAATGACCAAATTCGAGGGCAGTAAACAAGCATTCCAATTTTCTATCATCTATTTTTTTAAATAGTGTGTGTGTGTGTGTGTGTGTGTGTGTGTGTAATACATGAGTGAGTTTTAAGATTAAGCATTTTTAGAACACAGATGGTGTCATAGTGGGACAAATTTTTCACTGATTAGTTACTTTAGCATTCCAAATAATAGCTTAGTTGTTTGTGTGTGGTTCTTGTTTCTTTGTTGTTTTTTTGTTGTGGTTGGAGGACTCACTTTAATTTAAAATCTTCATCTAAGAGCCTCTAAAATGCAGGAAATTATGCCTGTTTTACCAATTTTTCTATGAGAAGGGTGCCACATCTCTTCCCTCAAATTAAATGTGCCTTGCTTACCCCTTCTGTCTGTTGAGCAATTAGCCTTCTAAAGGGGGGATGGAACAGTGGCTAGGATTTAAGATGAAAACACCAAGAAAGGATGGTCCTGGGAAGTACAGTAGTACTGAGAGTGATTAAATAAAGTAACCAAATTAAATTTTTGGATACATATCATAAAACATTTCCTAATAGTAAGATATTTCAGACTATGGAGGACAGTGTTGTCTAATGAATAAAGTATTAGACTAGGCCTCAGAAACCTGGGTTCTACACCCTGGTGGCCTCCTGTGTGACCTTGGACAAATCATTTCACTGCTCTGTGCCTCTGTTTCCCCACCTGTAAAATGGGGATAATGATACATTAACACCTTGTGGTTTACTGATTAAAAGTGGTATATAAAAGCTAGGTGTTAAAAAAATAATGATATGGAATAGTTTAAGGGAACTGGTAGAAGATCGATTTTAAAACAATTAAACATAGTTCCTTCCATACAAACAGTGTTTTTACACTGCACTTACAGGGACACAGACTTAATAACAGGCAGATAGCATTGGGTTAACCCATGAGGCACCCTAAAAGTGATCACAAGTAGGTTGTACTTGATGCACTGGAGAAGGGGAAGCTAGATGCATGGTCTTGACTGATGTGGGAATTAAACTGGTGTATCTGAGTTCAGAAGTGAACCAGTGGCGTGCGTCTTTTAATGGACTTTGGGTCAAGTGTTTACGTCTCACCTGATATTTTTTAAAACTGTGAGTCAATCACAAATACGTTGTCTTTCAGATGTGATATGATGAATTTTGTTTTAGTCTGGCAGGCAGTATCTTCAGCCACTTATTGTGGGAATTTGAGTTTCTTAGAATTTAGAAAAGTGGAAACATTTCTGCAACAGTCAGCTATTTAAAGATAATGTAGTGATTGTTTTGATGGCAAAAGTACATTAATCCTTCTTTGGAAGAGGCACAAAACCAAGGTCCTGACCACTGTCATTAAGTCCCCTTGCACTAGGGATTTAACAATTTTGACAAAGTTGAGCCAAATTCTGCCATTGATTTTAGTAGGATTATATAGATATAACCGAAGGCAGAATTTGGCCTGTGATATCCTGGCTTAATTCCAGACTAGGTAATTACATTCTGCCTAACTAATTCCTGCTGCAGTTTTAGTTCAGTCTTCACTATTCTTCCTTTCCTCCCTTGCTTTTCATTTTTAACTCAGGAGGTGACTGTACTTCCTTGGTGCGTCAACATGAAGTGATCTCTTGCTGTAGTTTCTATAGCATTGTTTATGACTTGTATTACAGTAGTACCCAAAATATGCTATATAATTAAACACTATCTGACTCACACACACAGTCCTTGTCTTGAAGATCTGACAGACTAATCAGTTAGTTACATTTATAAATTATTTTGGGATTCTTTATAATGGAAGGGGCTAATATAGTAGTATAGTATTAGCTAGACACCTGCAGACATGGAAGCCACCACATCAAAGTGTGACCGTGCCTTAGTGGGTCACAGCTGAGAAAACCAGATTCAGGAAAAACCCCTGAGAAATAGGGCAGACTCACCCACAAACTGGTGGTTATTCTATCATAAGATATACCAAGCCAGTAACAAAAGTAAACTTCTGTCTCACCACACTGGTTAACAAGAAGTTAAAGTCTCCTTAGGCGTTTCAGCCCTTGCTTCACCACCCAGACACTGGACTCTATGATGAGTGGTTACTGAAAACCAATTTCATCACATATGGGGTCCTCTAATCTCAAGAGATGAGCCACATAGCAAGGTCAGTATATAATTCAGATCATACCCAATAATCACATTTTGCCAATTCTTTAATGTCTAAAGGTTTATTTATAAGAGAAAAGAAAGAGGAAAGAGATAAAGTGGTCAAAGAAATCAAATACATACAATCATTGTAGACAGGGATTTCCCCCCCACCCGAATTTCCCCAACACTGCCCCCCGCACCCACCCGCCAAGTTTTGTCAATTAGTTACATGCAGTCCAATTTAGTTATTGTTTGAACATTTGAATTGAAATTGAAACATTAATACATACTTTAAAAGCGTATAAAGTGTTTGATAAAATACCTGTATCTGAAAAAGTATAATAGATTTGAAAAGTATGAACATAGACTAGCTTCCTTATACAGCTTTTGTTTTTATGACGATGTCAGTTCATTCATTTCGGTGATGTTGGCCAAATTATGATTTGTAAGCAAAGTCTAAATGAACTCTCCCTGACAGCTAGTGATGAGCTGGGGGCTGGGGGGGAAAGGCTTCAGGACCAGACTGTATTTACAGTCACACCTAATCTACCTAGGTATCCAGCAAATAGAGCTGTGTTGCCCAAGTGATAGATTTTGGCTGGGGTTGGGTTACAAATCACTTGAATGCAGGGGAGGGAGGCAGGAATGAAATGTTGTTGTTCTTACTGTATGAGTAAAGGGCAGTGGAACTGTACTTAGCAGAGTTCTTGGATCATGTTTGTAGCAGTGATATTACAGACTGCTGGCTTGTAAAGTTTCTGATAACTTCCAAAAGATTTGAAGGTCCTCAGTCCATAGTCAGTATGCTCCTTTTAGTGTAAGTCTAGAGATCAGAGCAGGAAAGAGTCAAAATGGAGATGCTTCCAAGGACTTTTATATGTTCTCCAATGTAAAGGGAATTTCACTGTTCAAAACAAAGATCTCAGCCTGAGTTTGTGAAAAATTAAGATGGAGTCCAGAGTCACAGGAGCAAGTCACATGCCCTTACATGGCTTGATGACTCATAGGAGCAGCCATTACCCATAATCTGGCTATGGTGTCCATGGGAAGGCTCACAGGGCGGGGACAAACTTTTTCGATAGCCCATTGTGAGAGTTAAGTGTTCTCTAATGGGCCATCAACTTGAATGGTCCATTCTCAGTGTGGTGGCTAGACTGGATGTAAACTACCTTTGTCTGTTCCCTAGGAACAAACACATTTTAAATACTGGTACATAGTCAATGTTCATAACTTTAGATACAAAGATGACATATGCACACAAATAGGATAATTATATTTGATAGATTGTAACTTTTCCATTGATACCTTACATGACATACTCTGTATAACATGTGTTGCAGCAGTTATCTAATAGTGGCAATATCAATGATATCAATGATCATCATACAGAATCACTTAAGGGTCAAACTTTATGGGACAATTTATCAAATCATGGTAGCATCAAATAGTATTTATTTTGTTTATATCTAGTGTTTATGGCTGTTTACTTATTAAATTGGAGCATATTTTAAAGGTCATTGCCATTAAATTGCTTCCTTCCTTTCTTAAGTATGGTCCTGAAGAACAGACACGAAATAAGAAAACATAACCAAAATATATAGCATCAAATGTGGAGAACTATATCCCAAAAAATACAGAGATTATGAAAGCAAGAGATGAACATATACATCACTGAAAGAAAAGTGCATGCACACAGAAAGTACTGCAAAATAATTCATTAAACAAATAATTACTAATCAAACTAAAACTACCGCTAGATATACTAATAGCTTGTCATGGGGATTTATATTATCCTAGAAATACCCTTTTCAAATTCTTTGAAGAATGCCGAGTTCTGCTTCTCTAATCTTTCTTTTAATTTCAAGAAAGTGGAGTTTCATTTAAGACTCTGGGGACGGTCCTCAACTGGTATAAATTAGCCTGGGCTCATTGAAATCAGTGAAGCTATGACAATTTACACTTCCTCAGGTTCTGCCTCTCTAACTGTTCAGGATGCCTTGGCTTTTTCCCTATTCTTAAATGCTTTTCTTTCTTACACTTGTGTCATTGTGGCCATGTGAAAGTGTGTGGGCAGTCTAAGGATGACACATCACTCTGTGCTCTTTGTAAGCATCCCCACATGGACCAAACTGAGGAGATAATTGCTTTAAGGACTGGATGTTAAAAAAAATTAACAAGGTGATTCATCTCATTAGCTGGAAGAAATTAAAAGAGAGAAAGGAAGGCTAGGAGTTCAGAGAGGTGAGAGTTTCTCAGGTGGTTTTTGGGGGATAAGGTAAAAAGTCTTGTGCTATGGGAAACTAGCACTTAATAGCATGTTGTAAATAAGACATGTGGTGTAAAACTTGCTATCGGAGTGTGTGAGGATTGTTTACTAAGGGAGTGCAAGGAAAGAGAGCCCCACCCCCTTACAGGCCAGTATAAATGTGTGCAATTCTACAGACATCTTCCTGAAAATATAGGATCAAGATCTTTTTTTTTCTTTGCAGCTACAGAATAGATTTATTAAGGAATTAAGATATATGCTCCATACATAAAGTATAAGTCAGCTTTCACCCATTTATCTGTAACTGCTGAGAAATTCATTCTATAACTTCAGGGATTTCAGAGGTCATGAATAGGAAAGATAGTGCATGTATCTGCCGTGCTCTTAATTACTCTGTTTTTTTTTTACTGAGCTTTATTCCCTTGACTCCTTTAGTGTGACTGAGCCATCTGGATGTGATATGGTTTATTATTTCTTTGGGACTATGCTAACAAGGCTCGCTCACTCTGTGTGTGTGTGTGTGTGTGTGTGTGTGTGTCGTTTGTGACTGTAAACTTATTGTTATGGTAGTTAGTGAGATTCTCCACAGGTATGACATTTCTGTCCCAATGTGAATGCAAATTTATGGGGAATAATATAGAGAACCTGCAGACACAATGTATTGTTTCCAGTGCTTAATTTGTAATGAATGTTGCTGGGGCTCAAGCAATTATTTTATATTCATAACTGATGCAGCAAGCCTAGAGGTGCCAGGTCTATGAACTGCCAAACTTACAGGTGCTGAGGCTCAGCCCTGGCAAGCCTGGGCACAAATTAAGCACTGGCTGTTTGATATACTCAGCGTACAATGCCTCATGCACATAGTCATAGCTTTCACTAAAAGTCTTATTAACTCAAACTGCCAGAAACTCTTCATCTGGAGGGAACTTTTGCTTTCCCTCGCCCTAATGCACCCACACACCTTGCATGCAAATTTGGAGAGCAGGATAAATCTGACTAGGAACTGTTGGGCAGAGTTGTGGAGCGGTGATGAAGGAAGTTAGTGGTGGGAAGGAGCAGGGCCGGCGCTTCCATTTAGGTGACTTAGGTGGTCGCCTAGGGCACCAGGATTTTGAGGGGCAGCAATTCTGCGGCGGGTCCTTCACTGGCTCCGGGACCTGCCGCCGAAGTGCCCCAAAGACCGGGAGCACGGCAGGACCCCCCCGCTGCAGAATTGCCAATGACGACCGGGAGCGCGGAAGGATCCCCACCTAGGGTGCCAAAAACTTTGGCACTGCTCCTGGGAAGGAGAAGGAAGTTGGGTCTATCTTTTAACTTAAGATTTATATGCTTTGTGTTGACATTAAGGTCCTGTGGCATTTTTGTAAAAATGGGAGTTTGTCCTCAAGATTTCCCTTCTTTTCCCCATATTGTTGGGCAGTGTTGTTTTCCTGCTATTCTTTATGCCAGAGATGGCTCTGTGTCAGTTGTGCATACCGATCTAGTTTTGTAAAGTGCTTTTGAAATCCTTTGGGATGAAGAGCCATTTTATAAAGGGAGGATATTCTAAAGCATCCATCCTGTATTCTTGTTTACCTCTCAGGTGTATTTACAGTCCAGTAAGTTTCACAGCTGCACACTGAAGCCCTGAACACTGCTTTTGAGAACACTTTAAATGTTGAGGAGGCTAACCTTATTTAAATCTCAACGTCATACAGGCTTTTTTTCTTTCTCCTTTTCTTTTTGGGGGTAACTGAAGATTTTTTTTGTTGGGGGTAACTGAAGATTGCTCCATAATGCCTCCTTTTCTCTTACCCATTTGTAAGCGATATGGTCATTGTCAGCTCATGAAAATAGATACTATTCATTCCTCTTAATGATCATTATTACTGTATATTAGCAAATGTTCTTTTTGGTTCCTTGTAGAAAATAGGTTTCTTCCTGGTGTTACTAAGTATGCGTGTCATCCTAGGCCACATTTGTTATTTCTACCAAGCCCTGCTGACAGACTATATTACTGATGGCCATACTTTTCTCATGAAAACAATGATTCACAGACTAACTCTGTGTGACAAACATTAATGGCGTTCTCTTGCCTGTTAATGCATGTGACCATTGTATAGTGAGCTATAGTACTACCACTTTTTTTTTTTCATTTGTACACTCCCATTCGCTATGGACCAGTACACATCCAGTCAAAACATGAAAACAAGGATAGTGGCTCATAGAAGACACAATTTATTCAATAGGCCGTTCTCTCCCACTCCCTTCCACTACTAGGAAGAATAATTTAAAACAGCAAAAGGGGAAAGGTGATGGTCATTCTCATCCCAAAATGCCTCAGAAGGCAATATTTAGTGAACTCTTAGATTGGAAGAAGGATTGGCAATCAGACAGGATCGTCCATTTCCCAGCCTACTTCCACATCCCAACTAAGGTTGTTTGAACCTGACAGCTTGGCTGCTGAGCAACCAGTCTTAACCAAGATGTAAAGTATATATTATTTTTGAGAAATATCCCAAGTGTCCAGTAATTCTTTCAGCCTATGCATAAAGGACTGGTTACTTGGCTGCTTTGTGTCACTCCAAAAGCACAACATAACCTTATGCTTGGCTTAATCGGGTAGTTAGGGATTCCCAAGTGTTTGCAGGAAGAGAGGCAGAGCCCAAATATCTCTGGCTGGTGGGATAGATTAACAGATTCCAAGAGCAGAAGAGACCATTGTGAACATTTAGTCTGATCTCTGGTATAATACAGACCTTAGAATTTTGCCAAAGTATTTCCTAGAGCATATCTTTTAGGGAAAAAAATCCACTCTTGATTTTAAAATAGTTGGTAAAGGAGAATCCACCACTACCCTTGATAATTTTTTTTCCAATTGTTAATTACCCTTAGTGTTAAAAATTTACACCTTATTTCCAGTATGAATTTGTCTAGCTTTAATTTCAAACTGTAGTGTGTTATACTGTACCTTTGTCTGCTAGATTGAAGAGCCCATTGTCATATACTTGTTCCCCATATGAGTGCTTACAGACTGTAATCCAGTTATTGCTTAACCTTCTCTTTGTTAAGCTAAATAGAACTCTTTGAGTCTAGCAGTATGAGGCATTTTCCCCAATCTTTTAATCATTCTCATGGCTTTTCCAGGAGCCGTCTCCAATTTATCAATATCCTTCTTGAATTGGAACACCAAAACTGGACACAGTATTCCTGCAACAACCAGTGCCAAATACGGAGGTAAAATAACCTCTCTACTCATACAAAGACAAGAGCTGCCATGCTGAGTCAGACCATGGTCCATCTTGTCCAGTATCCTGTCTCAGACAATGATCCATGCTTCAGGGGAAGGGGACAGAGCAAGGCAATTATGGAGTGGTCCACCTGTCTTCAACTCCTGGCTTCTAGCAATCAGAGATTTGGGGTCTCCCTGAGCATGGGAACTCAATGCAAATTGTCATTGATTAATGTGTCCTCCATGAATGTATACAATTTTTTAACCCAGATATACATTTGGCCACCACAACATCCCATAGTTATCAGTTCCACTTGTTAGTTGTGTGGAAAAAGTATTTCCTCTTGTTTGTATTAAACCTGCTGCTTATTAACTTCATCAGGTGAATGGTGGTTTATGTATTATGGGAAAGGGTAAATAACACTTCTCTATTCACTTTTTCCACACCATTCATGATTTTATAGACCTCTATCATATCCCTCATTACTTGTTTTTTCCCCAAGCTGAATAGCCCTAATCTTTTTAGTCTCTACTCATATGGAAGCCATTCCATCCCCTTCATCATCTTTGTTGCCCTTCTCTGAAACTTTTCCAGTTCCACTATATCCTTTTTGGGATGGGGTGACCAGAAATGGGTACATTGTTCAAGGTGTGGGTACATCATGTATTTATATAGTGGCATTAAATTACTTTGTCAGAGTTTTTTCTCTTGCCTAATAGTGCCTAACATACTGTTAGCTTTTTGACTGATGCAGTACATTGTAGAAGTTTCAGAGAACTATCCATGGTGATTCCAAGATCTTTCTTGAGTGGTAACAGCTAATATGAATAGTTGGGATTATTTTTCCAATGTGCATTACGTTGTGCTTTTCAACATTGAATTTCACCTGCCATCTTGTCACTGAGTCGTGCAGTTTTGCAAGATCCCTCTGTGATTCCTTGCAATCTTCTTTGGATTTAACTATCTTGAATAAATTTGTATCATCTGCCAATTTTGCCACTTCCCTTTTACAGATAATTAATGAATATGCTAAACAGCACAGGTCCAAGTACCATCCCTGGGGGGACCTTGCTGTTCACCTCTCTCCATTGTGAAAACTGACCACTCATTCCTACCCTTTGTTTCCTATTTTTCAACCAATTACTGATCCATGAGAGAACCGTCCCTCTTATCCCATGGCTATTTAGTTTCCTTTACTGAAATTAGGCTCACCAGCCTGTAATTGCCAGGATCTCCTCTGGAATCTTCTGTTTGTTTATGCATCTAACTATTGCATTTTCCTCATTGCTCAGGCTGTGGCCTAGAGGGGCAGTCATGTTTAACTCATTATCCACCATACCCCAAATCTTAAAGTCCCCCATACTATAAGAATGACCTGCATTATTTATTCCTAGACATATATATTTACATTTAGCTGTACTAAAACACACATTGTTTGCTAATGCCCAGCTTGTGTAGCGATCCAGGTGTGCCTGTATCAAAGACCTGTCCTCTTCATTATTTATCATGCCTTCAATCTTTATGTATCTGCAGATTTTATCAGCAATTTTGTTTTTTTTTTCCTAGATCATTAATAAAAATGTTAAACAGCATAGGAACAAGAACTGATCTCTCCAGGATCCCACTAGAAACACACCTGCTTAGTGATCATTCCCTTTTTACAGTTAGACTTTGATGCCTATCAGTTAGCCAGTTTTTAACCCATTTAGTGTGTGCCTTGTTAATTTTATATCATTCCAGTTTTTTTAATTAAAATGTCATGCAGTACCAAGTCAAATGCCTTACAAAAGTCTAAGTATATTACTCCATTTCTATTACTTTTATCAAGCAAACTCATCAAAAAAATCAAGTTAGTTTGACAGGATCTACTTTCCATAAACCCACATGGACCGGCATTAGTTATATTACCCTCCTTTAATTTTTATTAATTGAGTTCTGTATCAACCGCTTCATTATCTTACCTGGGATTGATGTCAGCCTGAGAGGCCTATAATTACCAAGGTCATTCAATTTATCCGCCTTAAATATTGGCACAGCATTAGTTTTCTTCCAGTCTTTAATGACTTCAGCATTAAAGATCCAATGAGCCCACCACCCAGCTCTTTTAAAACTCTTGAATGCAAGTTATCCAGACCTGCTGATTTAAAAGTGTCTACCTTTAGTAGCTGCTATTTAACATCCTCCTCAGATACTATTGGAATGGAAAGAATGTTGTCATTATCATATGACTACATCATCTGGTTTTTCTCCAAATACAGAACAGAATACTTACTGAACAATCCCATCTCCTAGAACTGGAAGGGACCTTGAAAGGTCATCAAGTCCAGCCCCCTGCCTTCACTAGCAGGACCAAGTACTGATTTTGCCCCAGATTCCCAAGTGGCCCCCTCAAGGATTGAACTCCCAACCGTGGGTTTAGCAGGCCAATGCACAAACCACTGAGCTATCCTTCCACCCTACCTTTTCTGCATTATTAATTTTACCATTACCATCTAGTAATGAACCAATACCACTGTTAGGATTATTTTTGTTTAATATACTTAAAATACTCCTCCTTATTGTCCATAGAGTTCTCTTTGTGTCCCTTTGCTTCCTTTATTGATTTTCTACAGTTCCTAGCCTCTGGTTTATATTCATTACTATCTACTCCCCTTTCTTTCATTATATATTGTTTTTACAGATGCCTTCATTTTCCCTCTAAGCCAGATCAGAAAGGAAATAATCAGCCAGCCTGTTTTTACAGTTCTCTCATTGATGCCATAAGCTTTTCACTGGCTACATGCAGCTTAGGTTTAAAAAAAACATGTTTAGTCTGCATTTGTTTGCCATCCATTTGCAAAAATGTATTTTAGTTATTTTCTCTGTCTAGTCCTGCAAAGTGATAAGTGCTCTCTCTGATCTCAGAAGATAAGTCTCTGTTACTGTGCCACTGTCCGACAGCATTGCTCAAAAATAACCTGGATGGCATCATGGTGCTCTGTGTTAATCACCATAGTACCACTTTCAGCTTTTTAGAGTGCTGGGATGATAGGCTTCCTGGCTCTGAGGCAACGTTCCCTGATCAGAAACACTACCACACTTTCTGCAAAATGGACACTATCTTCCTTTATTAAAGATGTATGCAGACTACTAATGGTGACTTTCATGGAATTTGGAAGCTCCATTCTGAAAACTCCTCTTCCTAGACAGTCTTGTGGGCCCCAGGAAGCAAACTCCTTAAGTCAGTGTTTCCCAAACTTGTTCCACCGCTTGTGCAGGGAAAGCCCCGGTTTGTTTACCTGCCCGTCTGCAGGTTCGGCCGATCGCAGCGCCCACTGGCCACAGTTCGCTGCTCCAGGTCAATGGGAGCTGCTGGAAGCAGCGTGGGCCGAGGAACGTACTGGACGCCTCTTCCAGCAGCTCCCATTGGCCTGGAGCAGCGAACCGTGGCCAGTAGGAGTCGCGATCGGCCAGACCTGGGACTTTCCCTATACAAGCAGCATCCCAAGTTTGGGAAATACTGCCTTAAGTGAATGGACAGAAGCTTGTTCTTCTTCAGAGTGAATGGTTTTGAGGGAAAGCAACTGAGAACAGTCAGTGAGTCAGCCATTAAAGAAAGAAATCCCTCTTATGGAGTTTTCCCAGTGAATTCTTTGGGATCAGGATTTGGCCCAAAGGGAGTATAGAAAACAAGACCTGTATGGTGAGAGAGAGCGAGCTGAATTCTCATTGACTTCAGTGAGCCCAGGATTTCAACCCTAGTGTCAAGGAATCAGAGTAGCAAGATCTGTAAAACAGAGGTAATCTTTGATTGATTTTGATCTTTACTGTAAACTATTTCAGGTAAAATATGACTAGTAACTTGAAGGCATGTGTGGACCTCCCTCTGAGGGAGGCCATGGCTCTGCTGTTGTGGATCTGGAATGGCAGTCCAGACAAGGGAGAAGTTAGCTGTCTCTAGGGCTCAAATCTTCAGACAGGGCAGAGCAGTGAGTATTCTAGGAGCCCAGGTCCTAGATGAGGTGGGGCACCAAACAGTCTGAGGCTCTTGCCCTCAGGCAGAGCAATCAGTAGTCTATGATCCCAAGCCCCCAGACAGGGTCGGGCACCAAACAGTCTATGGCTCAGGCAAGGGTGAGCACCAAACAATCTAGCATCATAGTTGGGCAGATGGTAGAACAACACAGGCATCCTGGCTGAAGGTGGGGAGGCTCCCACCCCAGGGTGGCAGGGGGTAGGGAGATCCAGATCCACCCAACTCCACCGACTCCCAGCCCAGGGCCCTGGGCAGTGGTGGAGTGTTCCACCACTGGGTCAACAGGGATCTGCCTGCAACACTCTGACCTGTCTTCAGGCAGCAATGTAGCCTGACTACCATTAGCTGTCCCTGGATGGTTTGGGTATTGTCACTACAGTTGCTAAATGGGGAGTCTTTGATTTTCTACTTACCCATCAACTAGCTGCATCTTCCATAGTTTGTTCAGATGCTGTTCAATGTGGTCCAAAGTCTGCATGGCAGGTCAAAACTGTTATGACAGTTAGTTGAATAAGTAATAATGTACTTTTTTGGAACAGTAGATGAGGTCCAGACACTACCATTCCCTGGCCAAATCCAGAGCCATGAGGTGGTCACATGTGGTCCATAGTGATTTTTGCAATTTCAAGCATTGTTGAGGTATGCTATCCATAACCTGTCTGATGGGAAGTTCTGGCTAGTCTTTGGCACATTTAAGTTCTGGTGCTAGGGCTATATCTTGGAGGTTCAATGTTTGCTAGTACAGAAAGTAACAGTAGAAGTGTTGATTTTGATTCATCTGCCTATCCACAAGTTGGGTGTGACAGCTTCTTGTCCCCACTGGTGCACACTACTCTGCAACTGAGTACACCAGGGCTGATGTTCATAGCACCAGAGCAGTTGATTCCCAGCTAGTTCTTGCTAACTTTTGAATAATGATTATGTGAGTCTTACCTTTAAGACTACTTTTTTGAAGTTGTCATGAAAGATCAGTGTACAATCAAGAATGAGACTGAGATATGTTGGCTTTGGGTCATAACACAGTTTCACCACAAAACTCAATAGAGACTACCGGTTGCTCACATTTCGTCTCATCTGCCACTTTTGGAAATATTCTCCTGTGATCTTAAGGTCAGATGTAGGAGTCACTTCAAGTTCTTTAAAGCTATGGGACTGAGTTGTGAGTGCCAAATCATCAGCAATTTTAAGGTGGAACAAACTCACAATGAAATGCTGTTGGTCAGTTCAACAAACACAAATATTTGTATTTGTGTCCAACCAACTGTGACTGGCGGTCCAGGGGATCCAGCTGAGGTCACTGAATTAGGGTGAACTGCACAGAATGGGGCAGGCAATCCCCAAATCTGGTGGATATTCCAATACTTAGATTTACCTAGACAGCACAAAACAGTTTCTAGTATACCTCACTGGTTACTTAGAAGTCAACAACACAGTTCCCTTAAAGTAACCCAGTCTCAGGCCTCCACCTAGACACCCATGTCAAATATGATGAGGATTAATGAAAATCTTATTCATCATATAAAAAAGTTCTACCAATCCCAAAGGATCGGACACATTACCTCCCAGGTTAATGAATATTCCAGATTTTACCCAAATACACTTACAGCCAATTCTTATTAACTAAACTAAAATTTATTAAAAAAAGAAAAGAGGGAGTGTTGATTAAAAGATCAGTATACATACAGACATGAGTATAATTCTTGAGATTCAAATTCATAGCAGAGATGGTGAGCTTTGTAGTTGCAAGGAGTTCTTTTATAATTTAGTCCATAGGTTATAGTCCAATATCCTATTCAGGGTGTTTCAGTTTAGGACTGGGATCTCAATCTTGTGACTCAAACTTCCCCCAATGAAGCTTAAGCAGAACTGAGATAAACGGGATCAGGACCCAAGGGTCTTTTATACAGTGTTCTAGCATCCACTTGACCATACAGTCCTGGGTAAACAATAGGCTTTTGATGTAACCTTCTGTGTCCTAAACACCACCAGTAATTAGTTACACAAATTAACATAGGGCAATTTACCCATTAGGCAGTCTATCATAAACTTCAAAGAGAAATATAGACAATTACATTATTTCACCCAAGATTAATCTAAATGTTAATATTCCCTGTTGATCTCCAAATTAATAGTTATAGTGACAGACAGGAACTGTCTGTTTACATGGCTAGCATCTAAGATATGCAAAATTAATATAATCTCTAATTCTCTAACAATACAGGTTTGCGCTTTAAAGTTCTATCTAGTATTGAATGGCCCTAATTAACATTCACATACTTTCTAACATGTCTTTGGGTCATTCAGCCTGAAAGCGGCTTAACTCTTTCTGTCAACGTGTTACGCTTTGTATAAGATTTGTTGCAATTATATAACAGTGATAGCAATAATGATTTGCATGATTATATTTTAATTGGACAACATTACATCAACCCAAAACAAAATATTTCATTTTAGTTTTCCCATTGGAAAAATGAAAATTTCCTGTGGAAGCTTTTGATATTGCAGATACATTTTCTGTCCAGCTCCTCCTCGCCCAAAACCCTATGTTCCAATGGAAAATTCAGCACTGGCTGTAATAGGAAATAAGTGACAACCAAAAAAGTTTATATTGTTCCTTTTAAGTTAAACAATACTGTTTAGAAGAAATCATTTTATTGACTAGAGAATGTGTGATTGTAGAAGATGCTTGTTTATTTTACTGCCATAGTTTATTTTGGATTTTTTTAATATTCAAACCTTGAAGTTGAAAAAAAAATACTAGTCAGAGCATGTAGTAAAACTATGCTAATCTGCAAGAAATGTGACTTACTGTGCCCCCTTCCCGAAAAGAAAATCACTATTTCTATTTCCATTTAGCCACATCCATAGGCTTGCAAAAGTGGCAAAATCATACATGTCAGTAAATGTTGAAGATCTTATGAAACACAGTATATCCATTTTACAGATGGGTAAATGGAAATATAGAGGCATGGAATAACAGCTGTTTAGCTTCACACAGCAATACATAAGAAATTAGGACTGAAAACAGAGTTAAAACATTGCATCCAGTTGAAACTGGAGGAGGCATTTAGGTAGAGAGAATGTAAGTATCTAATCAAAATAAAATGACATCTAAGAAAATAGAAAGAGGTCATTTAAAATAATTTGGTTCTAAAGTTTTCTGTATTGCTGAGCTTTCTGTAAATTTTTAGTAAAATAAGAGACCACAAATGACTTAATCAGATGTCCAAAGTCTATGGGGTTAAACCATACCCCATAGCAGTCACAAGGTACCTCCTCTGCTGTAAGAATGTTGAATTGGACTACTTTAAACCAAGTAATTTTGAACATGATTAATCTGAGTGATCTCATTAGTACCTTTTATTATGTAGCTTGTCACTACAAAGATAGAAAGTAAAAATAAGTGAAGATTCTGGCCTGCTTTGTTGGAAACAAGTTATACATGTTAGAAAACAAAATGATGAAAGATGCAATAAATATTTCACCTTTCAAAGATGGAAAAATTAAAACCTGTCCCTCAGTGACAAACTTGGCTGCACTGCCTTGATCAGAAAGAATTCACTGGAAAACAAGGTAAAACTGAGACATTGAAGCAATTATTAAAGGCAAATGAACATGATAAAAGATAGTTGAGAAAGTCCAAAGACTTATCACTTAAAAAAGAAAAAATAATCTCTGTTTTGGACTCTTTCATGTACAAGTTATCATTGTGTTACTGTCTCATGTTTCAGGTAACTAACACTGAGCTGTGAGCATGATTTGATGGCAGCCTTTATAAACTGATCACAATAGGAATAGGACAATATAGTGAAAGAAGTGCAAGGCATTTCCTGATGATGAAATGGTTGGCTAGCTGAAAGTGATATGTACCATTAATTACAGCCAGTCATTATTGCCATAGAAATTCTGTGAACTAAGATTATTGCTATTAACATTTCAGAAAGAGAGTTCTTTCTTTTTCTCTCTCTCCCTCCTCCACCCTAATGCTTTTCACTACAATAGAAAACTATTGATTAGCAATATCAGTCACAGTGGACCATATACTGCCCCTAATCTGCATGTAACTGCCATTGATAGGAATAGGATATCTGTAATGGTAAGCATTTACTGGGCTTCTTACTACACTGCAAAGTCGCACTGCAAAGTCATAGCTAAAATATCGTTCTCTAGTTGTACTTGGATCCTAGTACTTAGACCCATATCTAGCAAAGCACTTTAGCACAACCTCAACTTCCAGCATATGTGTAGTCCTATGGAATCAATAGGACTATGCTCATTCTTTAGTTTTTTGCTGGATCAAGTGTTCAGGTACCAAGATTATATGTAACTCATAATTCTTGTAGATAGATTTCAGGGCTCGGCAACCTTTCAGAAGTGGTGTGAAGAGTCTTCATTTATTCACTCTAATTTAAGGTTTCATGTGCCAGTAATACATTTTAATGTTTTGAGAAGGTCTCTTTTTCTATAAGTCTATAATATATAAGTAAACTACTGTTGTATGTAAAGTAAATAAGGTTTTTAAAATGTTTAAGAAGCTTCATTTAAAATTAAATTAAAATGCAGAGCCCCCCCACCCCCCGGACCGGTGGCCAGGACCAGGGCTGTGTGAGTGCCACTGAAAATCAGCCATAGGTTGCCTACCCCTGGATTAGATACTTTTGAGGATCACAATAAGTGGAGCAATAGAATTAAAATGAAACTTATTGTATTGCTTAAACAAGTGTTGCCAACTATTTTGGGGAAAGTTATAAGGTGTGGTTTTACAGTCCCTTAAATTTTGCTGCACTGTGTGTACCCCCTAAAATTCAGTGTGACTCTTTTCCAAAACTGTAAATCCTGAGTGGGAGAGAGTTTGCTGAAAACTCTTTCTAGGTTTGCCAATTTTGAGCTCAAGGAATTTGTTTTAACCTATCAAGCCCGAAAGAGTTTGCTTTACCATCTCTCTGGTCATCTGAAGCTTTGGATAAATGGTGTGGTGTTAGAATAGTGTTGGCCAGCAGGTTAATTCTAAACTGCTAGTGTAGGCAAAGGCAACTCTAACATGTGCTAATCTAATTATATTGAAGCCTAGGCTCCCGCACTAGCTTCGACTTGACCAGCTCAGTACATACTAAAGTCCACACTAGCATTTTAGAACATGGTGGGTAGCACCCTATAACATGCTACAGCACGTTTTAGTAAAGACGAACTCTGAGACTCCACTTTTCTTCCCATTCAGTACTGCCTCTGCTGAGAACAAATCTGAGCTACCTTGTCTAAAAGGGCAGAGGCTGCTGGCTGGCTGGTGTGAGTGGACTTTGCCTTTTGGAATTGCATCTCTACATTGGGCTATCACAGTGGTTCTCACTAGCCAATGGGGGCTGCGGGAAGCGGCGCGGGACAAGGGATTTGCTGGCCACTGCTTCCCACAGCCCCCATTGGCCTGGAGCAGCGAACCACAGCCAGTGGGAGCCGCGATTGGCCGAACCTGCGGACCCAGCAGGTAAACAAATCAGCCCAGCCCACCAGGGGCTTTCCCTTACAAGCGGTGGCCCCAGTTTGAGAACCACTGGGCTATCAGAACCCAGATCTATTAACTTGCTTGCATGCTGCAAAGCCCACCTATTTTCCAGGATTTTGGTGAAAGTGTGAGTTGAAGGCTGGAAGGTTCTACATGCTCTGTAGAGGTGGCTATTTTCTTGCAGATGTTTAATATTAAATTGTGTAATAAGGGCCTGCAGCACTGGATGGTTGCTTAGTAAATCTTGTACAAACTGAAATAAACAAGCAAGCCTGGGAGGAGCCTGTGTTTCCAAGCCTGTGATCTGGAGGTATCTTTGGGAGTGCCTGCAAGCCTCCCATTTAATATGTTCCTAGAAGATTTAAGGGAATACTGGGTTCAGGGGAGTGGCTGAGAGGATTAACTCCATTGGGATACTGCTAAATTATCCTTGAAAAAGATGATTTATCCTTGGGGCTTATAAAAATACTTTGACAGTAACCTATTTATTTTTGTTACAACTGGACCAGGTTATTCTGCAAGCATCTGCCATTTGGTGCAAGGCAATTTGTGTCAAAGCTACCTATATATCCATAGACCCACCAACAGGCCTTTATTAGTCACCCCGTGCCCTCCATTTTAAATTTCCCCAGTTGAACACATTTTTAAGGAACAAAAATGTAAGCTTTTTTCCTCCCACAGTGTGCCGCTTTAGATAAACTTGATTGCCAAGTTTTGTTGTCTTGGGAGACAATTAATTTTTCTTTGGTTTAATTGAGAAAATGAATAGATTCTCCAGTCCCTCAAGACTCCTTCCTACAAGCACACAAAGCCTTGGGACACGGAGATTTATCACAGGCTCGGGGAGAACACATATGGCAGCCCCTTACTGAAATGCTGGCTGGGCCTCAGTGGGTTTGTAACAACACCCAGAAGTTGGTTGACTTTCACCTGTTATCAGGTTTCATTCTACAAGTTTCATAGAAGTCAAATTAGAATTCTACAGAGAAAGCTGCTTGTGACCTTATTTTTAAATCATGACTGCATTTTATTGCTTTTCCACTGACTTGGCAGGTACTTTATTGACAGCAGTATACAAACTGGGGGAAATGTATAAGGATAGATAAAATATCCTCATACATAATTAGAATAAATGTTCTAGGTTATTTCTTATTGTCCATAAAACTTTGTGATGCTTTAACAAAAAGGTAAGGAAATAGGATATTTCATGTATTTCACAGAAAATAAAGTGAATGATGTGTAGGAAATAACATTGTACTCAGTGTGCCTTTTGCTAAAGGTTGTCAAGTTTTATCTGTCCTTACTAAGAAAAAGGATCCTGATTGTGTGTGTGTGTGTGTGTGTGTGTGTGTGTGTGTGTGTGTGTAAGAGAGAGAATAAAACACATATGTGATTAAAATCTTAAACACAAATGTAACTTTAAAAAAAAAATAGCCTCAAATATCAGTGGGTGTTATTTGTGTCTATTATAATAATACTCATGGTAAAAATGTGCGTGGTATATTTCAAAACCAATCTGGTCTGTTTGCTTTCAGCTCGATGACTCACTAAACCAGATTCGAAAGCTACAGCGATCTCTGGATGAGCAGACAGAGGCAAATGACAACTTACAGATTCAGCTTAATCATTTGAAAAGCAGGTCAGTGCTTTACCCTTTTAATACTTTGAATCTGGGCTGGAATATTAATAGAGGAAGATTAAGTGAAGATGCACTTTCATTGATGATCTGTCACATTTTGCATCTGCCTAGTAACTGTTGCAATTGTTTGGTTCCCCCTACATTTCTGGTTCATCTGAATACATTCAAACTCCTACTGTAATTTGGTTTTTAATCAGTCTGGGTGAGAATGGATAAACACACAAAGAAATAGGTGCCGTGAATCAGGAAAACAACAGGATACTCTGGGCCCCATGCTGGGGGGCAGTATGCACCACCCAGTGGGAGTGCTTAGTGTCTGACAGGCTCCACAGTGGAGTTTTTGACATGCAGAGTGGGAGTGCCTCCTGCGCTCCTCCTAAGTAGGGTAAAAAACATGCTTCACTCTGGCCTTCCCTTCTTCCCACAGCTCTTCCCTCCCATTACAGTGAGTAGGGTTCTAGCTCTCATTGCCAGGGATAAGTTACTCCACTCAGGATATGAAGGGACTGCAAGCGTGACTGATCCCTGCATGAGGGTGCATTGCGTGGTAGGGGAAAGTCTCCCTGTACCTCTCCTATACCCTTGTGCACCCACATGTGAGTCTGTGTGCATTTATGTAAGTGGTGAGCATTCGTGTAGGACTGGAAATAGTGAATAGTAAGAAAAAAATCAATCAAAACTGTTTCTAGTAGATTGTGACCCCAACAGTCTAGAATGGAACCTGCCATTCTTGCAAAGATTACAGGAGCATACTCAATATTTTCATTGTTTATTTCATTATCCCACAGCATAGATGATATCCAAAGAAAATGTACAACTGACCCGCTTTTTTTCTGGGGAAATATATGATACTCCATTAATTGTTCATTCTAAAGAGGCTACTTTAAAGTTTAGCTTTTTCTAGAAACACAAAGGTTGGTATAAATATGGTGTCAAACTGAAGCTGGAACATTCAAATATGTATATATTGCACCACCTTTGTTTCCTCCCAAGACTGCAAAATATACATATTGTGAAAACACATCTAACCCACCTATATAATACATTTATATTTATAAAGCATCTCACGTGAACTTGAATGCTTTTCTTGGTTGGCAGTGAACATTTGTTCCATATTATGCAAGAGCTGAGAAGCCAACTTACATTTCAGAAAGTAGTACTTTTTGAATATATTAAGATTTTCCCTTTTTTGATGCTGCTGGTTAGCATGTTGGGATTTAAGCATTACAGATGAAAGACAGATTATGGCTATTTGCTTGCTCACCCTAAACTAACTCTGAGCCTACCTTATGCCGTCACTTACACCTGTACAAAATGAGTGCAAAACACTAAATGTGTACTCACTCTACACTCAGATAAATGGCATCCCAAGATGCAAAGTACTGGAGAATTAGGCTTACAAGTGATCAATCAGGGATTTTAGGACGCTAGTGTACTTTGGTAAAGATAGTATTCAGTCATATTTTCTCATGATATATTTTAAAATATGCAAAGTTGGATATATTTTGAACCCACTCATATGTCATGGGTTCAAGCTTTTCCCACAGAAACATGCTGCTTCAGGTCAGTCTTCCATTGAGAGTTTACTCCTTGCTGAAGTGAGTTAGAAACCACAACATTTTTAATCTTTTTCCTTCCTATCCTACCTTTGGATAAAAACAACCTGTAAGTGTCTGATCAGATTGTACCACTTAAAGTTACACTGAGGGTAAACTGTGGATAAAGAGACTGAGGAATGTATGTATAGGGGCTTTTGAGTTCTAAAGGTAACATAGGAGAGTACTAATGGTATATGTCACAGTTACGTGGCTAGCTGCACTTTTGTCCCCTTTCTGGTATCTGAGTGCACCTCCATACATGGCAGTCTTTGTGCCTTTACTCTCCTGGGGTAGAATTTCAGAATTTTCACACTCTTGGGATGTCCTACCCAGATCCAAGTTTATCTGTGCCAACTGCTTATCAACATGCCCGCCCAACTGTACAATTGGGTTTCTTCCCTGTGACCGGGGATATAGGGTGAAATCACAAAGAGACTTAAGTGTTGCAGTGCTGACCACCTAACTTCTAAGTGCCTAGAAACAACACAGAAATCAACAAAGTCTGAATTAGATATAGGCTCCCTATACAGTGAATGAGGAGGAGATAAATACCTAAGAATGGAATCCACAAAAGCCAGCAAGCTAGACAGGGAGCTGCCTAAGCTAGCCAAAGACCGATGTAATGACTGGGGGGGGGGAATCCTAAGCCCTACTCCCTCATGGAGATAGATGACTAAGTCCAGACTGCAGGGAGGTACCTCTCTCTGCTAGCGATCCACGAATGGGAACACCAAGTAGATTAGGTGCTTAAACCACTTCTTGAGGGAATGAGTTAAGTGCCTACCTCACTTCACACAAACTGTGGGGGCAGGAGGAGGAGGAGCCCATTTTATAATTCTTAGCCCAGTGGTTAGCTCACTTGCCTGGGATGTGGGAGACCCAAGTTCAATTGCCCTCCCCTGGCAGGGAGACGATTTGAACAGGGTCTCTCCCACCCTTGAGGAGATTGCTTTAATCACTGAGCTATGGGATATTCTGATGGGGGGAGGTCCCTCAATCTTTCCTATTGAAGCTGTTTTACTGTGGGTTAAATACTAGTGATTGGAGCAGAAGGACTGGACCTGGGGTCTCCCACCTGGACCCAGGTAAAGGAAAGTGGTTATCATGGGTCAGAGGGACCTTGAGCAGATAATTGGGCTTAAGTATATAGGTAATGGGGCCCTGAACACTGTGAAGTAGTGAGAAAAAGCTACGTAGCATATAGGATACAGACCTGCAATCAGACAGAAATTGATGAGATTAAAAAGACTATTAAGAAGGAGGTGGCCTGAAAAAAGAGACTAGAAGACTCTCTGATGACATTGCAAGATGACCCAGACATAACAACCCAAAGAATAATGATTTAGCAGCTTACAGTGGGGCATAGAAAGGAATCCAATCTAACTTTACATCCGTATCCAGAGACTTTCAAAGTCAAGTGACTAGTGAGTCTGAAATGACTTCATATATTGTGGTTGTAAAGAATACCAAGATGACTACCCCTCTATATAGATAGAAGATTATTGTTAACTCATAGTCAATTAGTAAGAATGAAAGTGTTCTGTATTCATATCCTGACAAGGAGATCTATCAGGCTGCAGAATTTTATTCCTTGGGAAGTGGTGCACATCCCATCACTTGAGAACAAGAGTTGGAATGGACTAACCAGTTCATCATATCTATAGGGAGCAATGCGATGTAGGAAATCATCTTGCATTGTCAGAGAGGTCAATGTTATAGGTTTATTGCATCATGCCTTAATTCCATGAAAATTGTTTGACCATGTTGAAAAACATTTTGTAATATTTCCAAAGCACTTCAAAATGCGGTTCCACTAGGCTGCCTTATTCTACAGTGGCAATTTTTTATGGGGCTTTTATGGATCATCTCCATAAAAACCTGAGTGATTGCCTTAAAATGCCAGGTCATCTCAATAAACATGATAGTATGTTCTTGACAGAGATCAATGTACAGCACACTAGACTGTGAAAGGTCAAGGAAACAGCATTGTGTCATGGTAATATAAACGTATTTTATTACACAATAAAATCAACAGCTACTCTTTTCTTTTTAACACTATGTCTGTATTTTATAGCTTTACCATGGAAATCCAAATATTACAGCTCTTCCAAGCTTTAAGCCTTATTAATGTTCCCTGTTTTTGTTAACGAGACAATTAGTAATGCACAAAATCATGAGAAAACCCTTCTCAAGGTTCAAAGTCCTTTAAAGAATTCCATTTCTAAATACTGCTGCAGGAATTTGGCCATACAATACTGACTAGCAGAGTCAGCTGGCCATTAGTTGCTTATAGGAATGTCCTTCGTGTCAGCTACACTCTAGAAACTAGGTAGTATTAGTAAATTGGCTATACTACTACACCTGCTGCCACCAGGGTTCCCCTGTTTGAGTTGGTGCTTTTAGGAGCATCTGAGACTAAAAGGATTTAATAAGAAGATATTGGAACATAGATACTTTTAAACAGAAAGAAGTTCCTTGGTGGTGGCCTGGTGGATTTCAGCCAATGAAGAACTGCAGATGTTGAAGAAGCTCTACCCCAACTAGGATGGTTCTGTGAAACAGCTACACTATTGATATTGCAGTTTCTATAGTGGGTTTGAAATCTGGGTCATTGTTGTGGTGGCTTAATCCCACCAGCCCCAAATGACCAACTGTGAACCAACAAGACTTTACATCTTTTAATCTTTGAGGCAGATTATCTGTCGAGCAATATTCACTTAATAAGAGTGAATAATAAAGGACAACGGAAAAGGAATCATTCTTAAACAGCTTCTTTTTTCAAAGCAATTGTGTGAAATATTTTAGGTACAGCTTTTCCCTTTTTTTCTTATTAAATATTTGTATGGAAAAACAATCTTTGTTTCATAAATACTTTTCTGGTGCTGTTTCTTATTTCTTGTATAAAGACATAAAGAAGCAACCTATTCTATGTTGTGATAACCCTACTGAACTACTGTGGAGATTGAAGTGATGTCACAAGAGGAGTTTAGAACTTCAGGAAGGGAAATAACAGAAAATGATGAGCATTTTAAATGTCAGACATAATGTCTACTTAAAATGTTTTTTAAAGTTTCCCATGGTACCCCTTCTGCTCTTAAGAGCAAGTTAATGCTTTATTTTGCACCGAGAGATGAATTCTTAAAGTGATGGCCATTTCTGGCAGCAGATGTACAGAACAATATGGAGTACAGAAACATGCTCTGCAGACTATGCCGACTTACATGAATAAGTTCATATATGTTCTGACATACTGTGTATCTAGAAATCTCAGATAATATATCTAACTTTCACAGCACACTAAATTACTTAATTGACAATTTCCTATCTCTCTTCATTCAGGGCTGGTCTACACTGGGGGGGGATTGATCCAAGATACGCAATTTCAGCTACGCGAATAGCGTAGCTGAAGTCAAAGTATCTTGGATCGAATTACCTGGGGTCCACACAGCACGGGGTCGACGGCCACAGCTCCCCTGTTGACTGTGCTACCACCGCTCATTCTGGTGGAGTTCCGGAGTCGACGGTGAGCGCGTTCGGGGATCGATATATCACGTCTTAATGAGACGCGATATATCGATCCTGGATAAATCAATTGCTACCCGCCAATACGGCGGGTAGTGAAGATGTACCCTTATACTCTTAAATTCCATAACTTTAAATAAAACACAGTTTTCTTGTTAATATTTATCCCAGTGGAAAACCTTTTTATACAGCACTATTATTAATAAAGCTTTCAAGATATTAGTTGACCAGTATCATGCTCATGAACTATGAGAGTTTTTGCATGAATTGCCATGTGCTTACAGTTCAGGTATTATGTAAGAGTACTTCAGGTGCAGCCATCTGTAAATATAACCATTTTTTTTAATTGAAATTTTATTCCCTTACTGTCAACCAGCCTGTAATTTTCCCCATGGTCTTTCAGCTGAAAGTGTGCTGTTGTTGCCATACAGTAGGTCAATTAAATATTACTAGTCCTTTAACACTCAGCTGACAGCACTGGGGAAATAATATTACAACAAAGAAACAACCTGTTTAAAATAAATCTGAAACAATGTTATCCTTCACTGAACAGAATACCATATTGAATCTATGGCTTTTTCTTTTTTCCTCAAGGGAAGCCAATTGACCTACTGTTATATGTTAGAAAAGGGGAATATTAAAGCACACCCAAGAGCATGTTGAGGCAACCTATCACTTGTTTTCTCTATTTAATTGTTTCCTGTGACATTGACAATGCAACTAATATTTTGGGAGACCCATATCCAGGCATAGACTTGGAGTGCTAGGAATTATTCTTTCTTGCCACAGTTAGTAATGGTTGAATGAGGAAAGCATGATTTAGACATTTTTGTTTATAGCCATGTTGGTCTCCCTTCATGGGATCCCAGAGCCCAGGCTCCAGCCTGCACCCAAACATCTAACCCACAATTAAACATCCCCGTAGCCCGAGCCCCACAAGCCTGACTTAGCTGGCATGGGCCAGCTGCGGGTGTTCAATGGCAGCATAGACATACCCTCTGAGTAACTTTTCCAGACCCGAAGAAGAGCTCTGGGTAGCCCGAAAGCTTGTTTCTTTCACCAATAAAAGTTGGTCCAATGAAAGATATTATCTCCATTCCATCTTTTGTCTCTAGGCATTTTTTGTTGTTGTTTTGGTTAGGTCTTTTAATTTCTGTTGGGATTTATTTTTTAGAATAGTTCTATTTTATTTTATGAACACGTAAGTGACAACTGTCAATCTATTAGATTGACTCTGTGCCACAAAATATTTTCTTGTTTTTTGAGAATCCTGTCTGTGCAGTATACACTTGGTTAGCATATTTCTGCTTGGCTCTTGCAACATAGACTGAAAAAAGGGTGGACTTTCTATAGCCAAAATGAATATGTCCTCACCATTCAGTATGTTCCATTGAATTCAGTATGGTAGCCCTTTGAGTAACTACTCCTTAATGTAAGGGGTTCAAAACGTGGCCCTTACACAATAGGGTTTGTGGACAGCTTCATCTGACATTCTGGCAAATGTAAGTGTTCTAAGATTGACATGCTTTGTGATGCTATGCCTGTCAAAGGAGCTTCAAATGTTTTTTAAATGATTTGTGCTAACCCTTTGGCTTCTGACTCTGCACCATACATTTTTAACATAAACTTCTACTGAAAATCTACTGAGATTCTGGAGAATAAGATATAAGCTCAGCATCATAGTTGGTATATTTCTTCATGGTCCACTTGATAGGACACTGAACTAAGATTCAGGAGGCCTTGATTCTGTTCTTGGCTCTGCCATTGACCTTGGATGAGTCACTTCACTTCTATTTCTCATTTTTGTCCCCCTCCCAGCTTCTATCTGTTGTCTCTTATTTAGATTCTAAACTCTTCAGGGCAAGAACTGTCTATGCATTTTTACAGCACTTAGAGCAATGGGACCCTAATTTCAGTTGTGGCCTCGGGTTACTTCCATGGTAAAAATAACAATAATTAATATCAAATATGATTGATTCAAGGAATTAAACAAAAACAACCCCCCCAAAAAAAAAACCACCCCACCCCACAACCCCCGGCAGTGTGAGAGGACTGCTGCAAGATAAATTCTAGAGTTAATCAGCCCTACACCAAGTCTGAAATCACAGTTTGAGTTTGAAAATAATTCAATATTCATATGAGTTTTATTCAGATACTTCAGTGATGAGTGTATAAGAAACTAAATGAAATTAAATAGAAAAAAGGTAAATATGTATAACTTGAAGTTTACACATTCATTCACTTTCACTTAGTAGAAACATACCCTTCTCCTCTGCTTCATTGTTGTTTCCCTCGAGTTTTGCTGCCTTCCTATTGTACTCTTTCTAATTATCCCTTAACTTTACGTTAAAACCTTACTTAATGCCTGCCCCCCCACACCCCAAGTTAGCTGAGCTTTGGTTAGCTGGGAGATTTAGTTATGTGCATGGAATTGCACTGTGTGCAGATAACCCTGGTATTTTCATCCTATCCCGGGGGGAGGAGGATGAACTGGAACTTGATGTAGTTGACTGCTTAACTCCCATGTTGTACTGCATTTTGTTATCTGAGACTTTAGAAGTCCTCCAAAACCTTCCAATAAACAGGCTCTAATGTACTAAATTATCTTTGTCTCTCTAATATAACATAGTGTCTTGCATTTGAGAATTGCTTTGAAAATATAGGGCCTGGTAAAAGCTAGTGCAATACTTTTGACTTCAGTGGAGTTGTATCTGCTTATGCCAATGGAGGATAGCCCATTTTTCAATTTATATATTATATTTTTAATGTGATGATACAGTAGCTAATCTGTTTTACTCAATTTGTCAGTGTTGTTGTGGCTGTTTCATTAATAATGTATAAACGGTATTGCTTGTTAACTTTGAGAGTTTGAAAAGGAAAAGCAATGAATGCTCTGGATAATTGCAGAATATATACATGCTGATAGTTGTTGTTGCTAATAACCCTTGAATTTAATGTGAATTTAAATGTCAGAATACTTATATAAAATATTAATTGTGAATATGTGTGTTTACATTATGAACTATATCTGTTTCCACAAGCTAGTTATCAGAGGAAAAGGGGGTATGGGGAGTTATTGTAATGAAGTACTTTTAAAAATTGATTTGCAAGGAAATGTGGCCTTACTTGGGGTTTGCTTGCTACAAATACTTCTAATAATTCACTGCATAGTACTGATGGAGAAATGAGAAGCATAAGAATGCATTATGGAAATATGCTGTCTTGGGAAAATATTTTGCCTAATCAAGGCTACCAACTGTACAGAGCTGTTTTTCATGTACAATCTATAATATAGGTGTTGAAAAGTTGCACATTCTCGATCAATATATAATAAAAGGATTTATGAATGAATTTGTATAAGATTTGAATGTAACAGTATTAATATCTGTGGTGGTATTGTAAACATATTCCTGAAGGATTTTTTAAAAAATCATTGCAGTTATAATTATAATCATGGCTAGGTGAAGCGCTTCAGATAAAATAAGTACTCTTCTAAATCATTGCCCAAAACTCCAACCACTTTTAGTTTTTGAAATGTTCAACTGTGGGATCCCTTCAGAATGCTATCCTCACCCTCCTATTCCCTCCCCCATTAGTTAACATGTGGTACATCTTGGAAGGGGAGACTACAGCCTGATAAACGTACCTCTCTCAAATGAAAATTTGCCTCCTCAGGCAAAAAAGTTGATGCCCTCTCTTATAGTATAGGGCCTCAATGCTGGTAGGATCACTGCTGCCTATTCCTGTTTCAGATGGGAGACAGCTGGTTCATCTCCTCTCTAATGACTTTGTGCAATTGAAATAGTCTTTGCCATTGAAACTGTCTTTTTCTTAAAACAATTAGACGTTTTCTGGCATAGTGGACCTGTTTCATGAAACTTATGTTTCTTTAAACGTCGCACAAATTAAAAGGAAAATTACACCCGGAGCCCAGTTTTCAAACATGGGTCACTCAAACAGTTACCTAAATATAGATATTCAGATCAGAGCCTGATCCAAAGCCTTTTGAAATCAGTGGAAAGACTGTCATTGTTTCCTTTAAGTTTTGGATTGGACACTTGAGCACCAAAATGCATTTTCTAGAATCCAGATAGTATATGTCTATCCTATCTTTAGACTCTTTGAAAACTGGACTCTCCACAAGCCAATCTGCCTGTAGTGTCATACTGAGTTCAGCATTGACAGTGCTGCTACCAGTGACAATATGCACTAATGGTGTATTCTATAAAGAGAGATTTCCTTTTTGTGTTAGTGTTAGATTTGAACATAAACTGCAGTATGGATTCAATTTTGAACTGTTATGTTTGCCTGATTTATTTTGAAGTTTATAGTGAAAAGTGGTTCCCTATGTCTCCTATAACAAGCAGTTTGAAAATGCAATATGTCATGCAATACTGCATTATGATTTTATTCAGTGTTTTTAATTTGACATAAAATACCATTTTGTTAGCAAACCCAAAAGATATTTGTAAAACATCATTTACCAGCAACACGCTATTGAAATGTGGCATCTGCTTTACTTAAATAAACTTAAGTCTGCATTTTTACTTCCAAATTGTGATATAGATAGCTAAATACAATATAGCTAAATAAACATATTCCCTACTAAGAAGTAAGAAGATAATTGTTATAATGCAATCATTATAGCCTGAGTTTATAGTTGTAAATCGAATGTCATACCAAATGGGAATTATGTCTGTTACCAGATCACGAACCTAGTACATTGACTGATCAATACATCAGGGCCTAATTCTATTGGGGTGCCAAGCTTCCAGGGACTCCAGTAAGAATGGATAAGCCTCAGTAGCCCACAGACTCAGTGTTCCTGCATTAAGTCTTTTCTATATTTTTTCTGTGTTAACTTGATTTAAGCAATAAAGAAATAAACCTGTTAAGATTAGATTTACTCTTCACCACCCATTGCGGAAGTTTTCTCTGTGATAGAAACTAGCTCATGGGTTACATATATCAACAGTTTTGAATACTTTATAGTCCTTTACTATCTCCAATTTACTCTTATTCACAGGGAACAACAACAATTGTAGCTAACCATTTTTCTATTCAGTAAGGTCAAGCACATCATAAATACATGACTTGTACTCTTTTGAGAGTTTGCTTCATGGTCCTGTTGCTCTTATAACATATCTCAGCAAGGTCAGCCAGTGGGCTGCATATCTCTGCAGGCATTTTATCTCACTTTAGAAAGGACACCGATGATAAATCATCCAGAAACCCCTTCATTCCCAATTTCTCATTAGGTCTCCATTCTGCGAGCAGGCTTGACAATTTTATAATAACCAATTGTGTGTCCAGGGGGAGGAGAGGGGGGTTGTAAGAGAGAGAGAGAGAGAGAGTATTATTATTCCTTTTACTTCAGGGTCACAGCCCATGAAATGCACCTGTGAGAACCCTTTGAATTATGATTAATCAGTGGGATATCTCTGAAGATTAAGATCACTTACTGATAGCATTTGGTCTGTTTACACTATTGATATATTGCCATACTTATATTCTTACAAACTGTTGTTTTTAAATACAGAACTGCAAAAATGGAAAAAATACCATATGAAATTTATAAACTTTTAATATGAACAGTATTAAAATGCCCATGTTTTAGCCATTTTAATGGATAAGTTTAGAACTGTACACCTTCTTAACGCTAACCCTCTTAATTAATGATCAGATTCTTGTTTCCCAATCCAAACACACATGTAGGTAAAGTATGATTATTGTTATGAGTTGGGTTATATTTCAAAAGTAGCCTTTAAGTTTTTTTCATGGTCAAGAAATTGGGTTTGCATACTGAAATCAGAGATTTGGAGAACCTTAATTTAGAGGCCACATTCAGGGCCCATGTAAAACTGAGCTATCTTTATGACTATAACTAGCTCTGTCTTCATAGAGCATCTTTGAACATCAAAGAAAGTGGCATTTGAGATTGTAAGGTCCAAGTCTTCTAAGCTACTTTATATATAATAAAACAAGACATATTCAACATAGGTGGTCAAAAATGTTCCAACAACAGTTGTTTTGGCAGAAATAGCTTTGTGACAAAACTGAAATTTTCATGAAAATATTTGCAATTTCATTGAAAATATTCAGTTTTTTGTTGAAACGTCAAAAGTTTTTTTTAAAGCATATATTTTCATTTTAAAACTGGAAAAATGCAGTTCATTTCTGCCAAAAAAAACAACAAAGATGGGTTTTGGTTATTGAAAACCCAAAAATATTTAGTTTTTCTACAAAAACCTGAAAACAGTGATGACAATTCTGGTTTACCCCCTGCCAACCTGACACACACCTTGTTGAAATTTTCTGGGGATGGGAGTGGAATTCCTAACCAGCTCTATTGTGCACTTCATTTTCAAACTAGGTAAAAATAAACACCTGTATGTCTCTACAACTTTTTCTACACCACTCAGTATGAGTGACAAATAGGTGTTTTTCCCCCATATAGGCTCCAATCCTGTGAACATTTCCCTTGTTTTCATTGACCTTTGTATGCTGAAGTCCCATTTGTATGCATAATTTTGGAGAAATATTTGATGGGCAATTTTTGTTCTAAAAATCTTGACTAAGAAAAGTTCAATTTCTTATAAATGTGTGTTACAGTAGGAATGTAATATCTCATTTCCCAGAAGCTGATTTCCATAGAGAAGCAGACTGATGGCAAAATGGAGGTATGTGACTGCACTTTGGTAGCATTGCAAGGGAAAATTACAGACACATTTGCACCCCCTTCTTAAAGTGTTTGACAACAGAGCTGGAACAGTGAAATAGGAAACAGAAGACTGAGTCAGTTTCACATATTCATAGGTTCCAAGGCCAGAAGGGACTGTTATGATCATCTAGTCTGACCTCCTGTATAACACAGGTCATAGCTTGTATGGGCACTGTTTCCCTTTGCTCATGCAACCAGGCTGTCAGTGCAGATTTCTGCTTGATTAAATAACATGAGAGCAGAAAAGATTATTACATTTAGATGGCATTGAGTGGTTTGTCCTTCAAAGTTCCCTGAATTCAAGGCAAGGAGAGAGAGATTGGAGAAGAATTTTTAATTGAATTTTCTCAATCCTCAAAATATCTTTGGGGAATGGGTATAGGTTCAAGTGAAATATGGGGTGGGAGTTTTTATTTTATATTTTCACGAACCAGTTTAACCGTGCCTCATTATTTACAGCCATGGATGTATGAATACAAAGCAGCTCAGGCAGCCCAAAAAACAAAAACCTCAGCAAATATGAACCCCCCCAATCACACTCATTACAGTACCAGTCTTCTTTTATGACAAACTTCTTCGCAGTTTTAATGTATCAGTTGGCTGTAAAGGGAGCATAAAGAAAATCTCCTCACTGTTGCCTGAGTCCTTCATGTCACAAAGGAATTAAAATAAAAATTATATTTAATCAAGACTCATGAATGCATAATCAGATTGTACATTAAATCTTAATGACTTTTTCTGAAATATAACCAAATAATTCAGAATCATTGTTGCAGTGAGGTAGTACTTACATTAGCATGACTGAGGCTAGTAATTAGAATATTTCATAAAATGCTTCTAGTATGGTCAACATCCACCTTTTTTTAGTCCTTTATTATTCCTTCATCTTTTATGTATGAAAGTTCTTCATATTTTTTTATATGAAAGTTGTGTGGGGAAAAAACACTTAGACTTTTTTTACAAGTTTAGATCTCTCTGTCTGATATTCATCTTTGTGTAGGCAGGTCAGCTATTGTGCAGTTTTGTGACCTGATTTTCTCTAAAATGAAATGCACCTCATAGCAAG
This sequence comes from Trachemys scripta elegans, assembly GCF_013100865.1. NCBI lineage: Eukaryota > Metazoa > Chordata > Testudines > Emydidae > Trachemys > Trachemys scripta. Next base: position 189,572,084 of record NC_048299.1, on the reverse strand, counting down.
AGAATTAGAAGGTGCTAGTAGTTTCTGAACATATTCTCACTTCTCTTCCAAATCTGCAAATATCTAATGGACTTGATCCTGAAAGGTGCTGAGTTGGCTCTACTTCTTTTGATTTCAGAGGGTGCTTAACAGCTGCTGGAGGGTTAATCTGTGGGTTTACAGGATGCGAGTAGCTTGCTCTGCAGTAATATCCCATAGGAACTACAAGGAGTCTGGTGGCACCTTAAAGACTAATAGATTTATTTGGGCATAAGCTATCTGAAGAAGTGAGGTTTTTACCCACGAAAGCTTATGCCCAAATAAATCTGTTAGTCTTTAAGGTGCCACCAGACTCCTTGTTGTTTTTGTAGATACAGACTAACATGGCTACCCCCTGATACTTGATCCCATAGGAACATTGCTTCAGTGCACTAAACATTTCCTAGTGCACTCCTGTTTCAAACAGCAATACCTCAAAGTGCTACAGAACTTTTAGTGCACTGTAGCAAGAGTCTCATGGCATGTTACTGCACATCAAGCTAGTGCATTGTAGATTCACATCCTGGCTTGCTGCACACTAAGGCTATGTACACACTACAGATTAAGTCAGCATAAGTTATAAGCCACCTCCTGAGCAACATAAATTACATAAACCTAAGTGCCGGTGTGGACAGCACTATGTCCTGCTGACAGAGCTACCGTCACTAGCAGAGGCTTGAGTAATTAAATCAATGGCAGAGCTTTCTCCTGTTGGCTTAGAGCATCTGTACTAGCAGTGCTACGGTAGTGCAACTGCACTACTATAAGCTCTGTAGTGTAGCCATAGTCTAAACTCACCATGTAGACAAGCCCTGCATCTCAAGGGATAAAAAGCTAAGTGAAGAATAGCCATGTGGAAATGGGGATGGTGTACATCATATTACAACATTCTGATTTAAATTATTGTTTAAACATAATTCTTAGAAGTCCAGAGTAGCTCATAAGCAACAAAGAGTCCAAACATCAGCACACAATTCAAGCCACCCTCGTATCTGCTTACTGATAGTTTACTTTCACTATACGTTTGGCCACTTTTCTCTTTGGGCTCATTTTTCAACATCCTTACTCATGCTGCATAACACTTCACTATTTGAGTAGCACCACTGAGTTAAATGGGGCACTTTCTTGTTATGGTACTACCCAGCTTGAATAAGATTGAATAGGACTCAAATCTGCCAACAACATCTTATATTTACCTCCTCAAAGAATGAGTGTGTGGTGGTAGAAATAGGCAGTCAAGGTTCATAAATTTTATGTAAAGCCACTTAGAAGTTATAAAAGGAGATAACCAATGTGGTTCTTGTCGGTGGCACAGGGCAGAAAGCCCACTTAAAGTGAATAATGGTAATGAACTCCAGCCAAGGAAAATTATCACTTATATTTTCAACTAAGATTATTTTCATCAGCACTGGCTATATTACAAAGCACCTGCCAAATTATGATTTTTGCCGAAAATAGACATTTCACAACTTTCAACATTTTCTGCAAACTCTTCTATAAATTGAAGTCAGTGGGGCTACTTGTGTGAGTAAACGAGTGTCAGTGTGAGTAAGCAGCTCATAATTTGGCCCTCAAGAAAAGCAATGTCTGTGAATAAGGCTATAACACTTCCTTCCTTCCATGTGTTTTTGTTTGATCCACAAGATAAGCATATTTGGTTTTACTCTTGTTTTATTTGTAATTTTTTTTTAAACTTAAGGTCATATTCTGATACCTTTTCTCCCTTGAAATAGTAACCACTCCATGAATGGTGCCATTGAAATCAATAGGAGTACTTGTGGAGTAAGATGTTGCCCTGCATTAATAAGAGTATCAAAATCAGTGCCCTAGTGTTATCCTTATATCTGCTGAGTGTTTCATTTCTCTACAGATACATTACTCTAATTTATTTTAATTAAACTTCTCAACATGAATGAGTGGGTCAGAATCTAGCCCTCATAGATTTCATGTCAGAAGTAGGTCTTGAGGAGGGATTTATTATAATAGTTTATTATGTATTGTTAATTCTTATGCTGCAAAATGCCTCTAAGTATGATGCAGCTACAACTGGAAAGTCTAAGTAGGCTAATAGTTATCTGACTGATGATTAAAAATTGCATTTTTAATGTTACTTTTAACGCTATTGTCGTCACATCTGTCAAGTACAATAAAGAACCCTGGCCATGCAACTTGCTTACATTGTCAAATGTAAGTACAAATGTATTGATCCAATCAAAGATGATTTTCTTGCCACCCAGCTGATGTACAATGTTTGTTTGCATTTATTAAAATATACTATAATCTTCGTTGATATACGATTGAATCATTTATCAAAAGGACAAGTTAATTGTTACCAGACAAAAGGCACTTTTTGATAAATGCAGTTTTTAAATGTGCACATACTGCAGCAGACACTGATGATCCAAAATAGATACTTTAAGTACACCAGTGTAAATATTACTTATCAACATTATAGGGATATTACTGGTGTGATCCTGCACTCCTTTCTCAGGCAGAATTCCTCTTGTCTGCAGTGGGAAGTCTAACTAAGGAAGGAGTGCAGAATTGTGTCCTAAGACTGCTTGGGAAATAATAAATCAACAGCAACAAATGCAAACAGTTCTTGTTTTATGTAACACATTAATGCACTTTGAATGTGTGAGTTTGTTTCCTCTTTTCCCCCAGAGTGTTTAAGTCTTTTCTTCCTCAGTAAAGAAAAGGAATTATTTTAATCAGCCTTATTAGAGATCTGGTGCATAATTTACCTATTAAAAATGCTGGGGGGGGGGGATTATGAACCTTGTTGCTCTTGTATAACTTGTATCAAGATAATAAAATCCAGAACTCAATTTTACCTAGCACTATTTCTTGTAGTTACATTAAACTCTGCCTTAAGTCAACTGATCTAAAGAGGATTTATAAAGGACATTCACAGGCAATCAATGATTGAGCAATTCACAAATGGTGCAATAGTTTAGTTTTCCTTTTTCTTTTATTGACATCACTTCCTATAGGACTTTCAACAATGTTTATTATGCACATGTACATTTTCAGACAGTATAATCAGATGCTTAATGAACACTTTTTTTTCTTTCTCTGCTGCTATAGCAGAAAGTGTATATGAAAAAAACACGAATTTACTTAATGTGTACTCAAATGAGAAGTGAAAAATCTTGCAAATACCCATGCAAATATTTATTTTCTCATGAAGGCTTGCCCCTTAAGTGTTCCCACAGCCATCTTGAACCTCTGATTTCCCTTTTCCTCTGTGTATATGTATTTTTTAAAAAAATTAGTCTTCCAATCAAGAACAAGAATATACCATGTGACCAATCACACAACTTGACTGATAACAGTGAAACATTATTCACATGGTGGATTGGCAAAACACAGTCAAAGTAAATAGATCCAGAACAATCTGTATGGTGAAATACATTCTCATGACATGTTCATTAAACAATTGTAAATAAAAAGCCAATTTGTAAAAATCAGTCTATCTGCAGATAATTTGGAATAGCAAAAACTGGTTGTTTTTCTCCAATTAGCTACACATTGTTTACCCAGATTTTCTGTTGAATAGTACAGAATCCATAAATTCTTTTGCTTATTATTTGGGATTTGTTCAATTACTTAATTTCATTTGGAATTCTCTTTGCATATCTAATTGTACACCCACATTCCACACCTTTTGCAGATACATTCTGAATCACACTATCTGTTGGCATTATGAGGGTGTAATCATACCATACATCCCAGATTGGCTGTGCATCTGCAAATGTGCAGTATGAATATCTATAGTTCTCCCTGCAAATACAATTGAAAAAATTTCTGTTTAGAAATCTAAATTTAATTTTAGAATGTAGACACTCTTTCTCTACAAACTACTCTGAATGTTTAGTGTCAGGTTTGCTCTATATTAATAATTGGCCAGTGTCAGGTTTGCTTTATATGAGTAATTGCCATATACTATGATTAATATTTCAGACTTATAAAAAATAAGTTGCTGCTTAAAATCATCTAAACCAATACTGCCATTATATTGTTACTGCATTCTTAACACTAATCCCTTTCAAAAGAAACATAGTCAGACTTTGATTGCCTTAGCACAGCGTGAATAATTGAAATGCACAGATTTTGAGATTCATGCCAACAGATACTTGACTGACTGTATACTCTTAATGTCAATTTGTAACTCCAAGGAGCTGTATTTTTTTCACTGCCATTTAGGTTCCATCAGTACTTAATTTGTAATGAAAGAGGTGCTGGGGTCAAGCAATTAGGTGCTGTGGCGCAAGCAATTTTTTACTTTCCTAATTGACGTGGCAAACCTAGAGGCGCCAGGGCTGATCCCTGGCAAACCCTGGCACAAATTAAGCACTTGGCTCCATCTAGCAAAACATTTATATACAGATTTTATGCGCGTGCATAAATGCTGCATTGGATTAGATCTTTGTTCTGCAGAAAATAACTTTTTTTCCAACAGCATTTAACATATACAATCTTAGAGAGAAAACAAAGGTTTCATGTTGACTAAAACTGAAGCATCTTTCAGACATAGTTAATAGTGCATGGCTACATTGATTATTTAATGCTGTTCCTAATAGGTGAAAATGTGCTCATTTTGTATATGTCAGTGGTTTTCAACCTTTTTTCATTTGTGGACCCCTAAAAATTTTCAAATTGAGGTGTGGATCCCTTTGGAAATTTTAGACATAGTCTGCAGACCCCCAGGGGTCTACGGATCACAGTTGAAAACCTCTGGTATATGTCACTTGTTGGGCTACTTCTTTCCCTACTGCTTTGCTGGTTCAATATTTTGATTCAACATTTCAACTCTTCCTCCATTTAACTTCTCACTTGGGTGTGCAAATAATACATTTTAGCCATCTGAGTCTGATTTTTGTTAAGTTTGAACACAAAATGGGTTTCATTAATGTGAAATGTGCATAGGGTGACGAGATGTCCTGATTTTATAGGGACAGTCCCAATTTTGGGGTCTTTTTCTTATATAGGCTCCTATTACCCCCCACTCCCTGTCCCGATTTTTCACATTTGCTGTCTGGTCACCCTAAATGTAGGTGTACGTGATAGTGTGAGAAAATTGTGTCAAAGTCATTGCCTATGAAAATATATAGCAGACCTGAATAGAGTAAATGTTTTAAAAAATGTTGGCCCTTCCACAGTTCTATAAGAATTTTTTATCTTTCTTGGAAGTTGTCCCTTTAAGTTATGCTGTTTGCTAGCATAAACATATTGGAAAATACCCATCCTCAAGACATGAATGAAAAATTTAAAGAAATTATACACACTTTGATTATTTTTATTTTATACTGCTTGGCTTTTATATATTAAAATGTGATTTTTCTCCACTAGTATCTCCCTATGATGCACCAACCATAATAATCATTTTCTCTTATTATACCTCCATTTTCTGTTATTGCCACATTTGTGATTTTTAGAGTGGGTTGATTGCTATCACTAGCTATATTTTCAAAGGTAATTCTAAACTAGATACTTGCTGATTGTGTGATGTTTAACTCAGACATCAGTTTATCCTCATATATGTTACTATAGTCTCAGCTACCCCAATAATTCCTAAGGCACTGAAGACATTCTTGGTTCCCTCATTTACTTGGGATTTTATTAGTATGAAGCATCTGGTATGTCATGTAGAATGCAATTGAAGAGGTTTTGGTTTTGGACATTTTCCCAATTCTAGTACTGTTGCACTGACTGGGCAAGGCTTTGTTCTTTACTCAGCAAAAGGTCAGTCCAGACATTTCCCCATTTGGTTGTTTTTGCACTGGCAGCAAAATTTCTGAGTACAGGATTGTCTTTGATGCATATTATTTTTTTCTGCTAAGAACATCATCCCCTTATGAGCTATTGTCTTCATTATTTTTTATCCAACCAGTCACACTGACAAACATTGTGCCCTACTTAATTATGGTATAATTTTCATGGGGATCCAGAAAATGATAACATTGAAGTGGTTGGTCACCTGCCTCCCTCCAATGATATTTCAGATCTGTAACTGATCCATGAATTGAAGCCTGACTCTTCAATACACCATATTCAGTTTTAGTCTTTCAGGAATGAATATGTTCATTTTCTTTTCTGTTATAACTATTGTCACTCACCACATCTGACATTGACTTATTGTCCTACGTGAAATATATCATTTTTAAGAAACTTGGAAAAGATGACTAAGACACAGTTTCAGGCCCACCTGACATATGTACAACAAATTTTATTCCAGCTTCCCACTGGGGATTGCCTAAGGGTCAGGATTTCTAATAACTTGCTTATTTCCTACTGCTAGTTCATTCTCTGGTAATTTTGGAAGTGCAGCTAGTGCTCTAGGCTCACCTATTGAAAGAAAAACAGATTACATTTTATTTCAAGGGTAGGAGTCTGTGTCATTGAGGGGAAAAGTGGGATGCTGTTTTTTTTCTTACAAATGGGTATTTAATGACACCTTTAGGATGACTTGAGCTGAGGTCTTGTACTCAAATGCTACGATTATAAGCATGGTATAAGTGCCAAGGGAAGTGAGAGAAAAGGATGTTATGTGTCAAAATCTTGGAACTCTGTTTCCAATTGTTTCCCCACTCTAGTAATGGATAGTTCTGAAACAAAGCAAAGCTAAGGTGTCTGTACAATAATATGGGTGGAGAACGATGGGGGTGGCCACCACAGTTGTCAGAAACTCTGTCGTTGGTCAATGACCAAAAGAAGGGCTGTCACTGGCAATTCAACACCAGCTGCAAATCAGCACCCTTTTATGTATAAAATCTTCTACGAAGTGTGTGTGTGCAAATATATAAAAATGCAACAGGAAAAGAAGACTCTTCCCTGGCTAATTTTCTATATGTTCCTGTTGCAACAAAGTGGATAAAGTGTTTCCCATTAAACGTTCCAGACAGAGTTCACAGTGGGATACATTGTGTTAAGTGAGTCCTAAAGCATTCTTCTGGGACTTGTAGGCAGACTTTTATAGTACTGCTCAAAAGCATAAAACACGCTGTGCTGTGTGTTTGCCAAAACTGCCTCGCTGCTTTGTTCTGGCCTACCTTTCCAACTTCAACCTTTGTAGATAGATAGTTTCATATAGATTTTGTCCTTGTATAAAAATCAAGCCTTGTCATGTCTATGATAGTATAACCATTCATCCATAATGTGCAAACTATTACAGGGTTCATGCTGCTCTTACCTTTGTATTAAATATAGCCAAGTTCAAGATCTCTGCTCTTTACATTACAATTGTTTTTGTGCTCCTCTCCATTTTAATATGTTTTTGCACCATTTTTGGCTATTCACATCCCCTCTCCTTCGCCATAACAGGAAATAATATTTCAAAAAGAGCATCTGGATTTGAGTCTGGCAGGGTCCCTTCTCTAACACATTCTAACACATTAATTTGTTAGTCCACTAACAGGCAGCACTTGCTGCTTGTGTCTATTTTGTGAAGGTAAAATGCTCAGAAGTGCTTTAAGAAACTTGTGTATACGGTAAACAGTTTTAAAATGTCACATGTTCAAATTTTGACAGTATAAAACTTGTGGACCCAAGGTTTAGGTGTAGTAATAGAAATGAATGGTATCTCACTTTGTTAGAATGTCTGTAATTTGCTGTTGTTATATTACTTAGGCTTGAATATTACTGATCAGTGAGTTGGATATTTTCTAGGCAAACCTATATTTTCATTATGAAGGCACTGACAATTGGCACCCTTCTTCCAAATGCCCCAAATTTTCTACTATTTGACCCTAGGCCATTGGCAATAGATCATACCAAGAAGGTTTAGATGCTGCCTGGATCCGAACCAGTCATTCCATTTTAGGATCCTCTAGTTGAGAAATACCACAGAACACTTCATTCAGATTTCCTTCTTTTCAGATCAGGCCCCTGACTCTTTCTCTGGCCTCACCTTCACCTGCTTCCTTCAATAGACTCCTTCCTCCCACACCTACATAGCTACTTCTTTTCCATTTCCCGTCCCCCGCCCGCCCCAAAAATATTACCATTACGTGGCTGTTTGATTCTTAATGTGAAATGAGTTGATAGTATCAGGTCCTTTCCTAGTGGATGAATAGTTACTCCATGAAACTTGTAATTGCAGTTGCCATTTGTTTTTGTAGCCTTAGCACAGAGCCCCAGACTGAAAGGTCATAGACTCCCTTATCAGCAGACATGATTTGTTGGGGCACATTGGCGCGAATATAAAGATAACCAAAGGCTGATAGAGTATGTGATTCTTAGAAGTATATGACAGTTTTTAAAATGGTGGACTGCAGAATGGTAAGCAACTATACAATACAGTCTCCTTTCTGTGCCAGCAGCTGCTGTCAGTAAAAATACATCACACTATCAAGATGATAATATAACAAAAGTATCATTCAAAACCACAAAGGCCAACACATGCATTTTATTCTTTTGGTGTTTTTACTTATAAGCTAAAACATACTTCCATGGCCATGCAACGACTGTTCTTAAAAGGCCCACTAACTCAAATTTACTGCTTTCATCATGCCCCATGACTTTTATGTCTGATTATTTGTATGTTTGTTCCAAAATGTGACTGTTTTAATAGCAAATGAACATCCAGGTTGGTGTTTTTAAAGACCCTTGTAAAGAATGCCAGCCTGGGACCAGGCAGGTGGAACACTCCAAACTGGACCTACTGTCACTTACAATGCTCCCACATGCCATGCAGGACAAGGAGTCTCTCAAGCAGTCTAATTCTGTATTTTGGAGGCTCCATCCCTGCACTCCTGTCTAGAAGGGCAGTAGGATCTTCTGCAGTGTGTGGAAAGTTGAGAGGAGATAATTCACTGGAATCTTTCTTTTAAAGGAGTGTGAGGATTGCTAATTTGGGGTAGTGAAAAAAGAGTGCAGGCCTGTGGGAATCAGATCATGTGGCATAAAGATAAAAATAGCAAATATACTTTTTATAAAAATATTTCCTGCTGATTTAAAAAGTGTCTAAATTTAGCAGCTGCTATTTAATGTCCTTCTGAGTTACTGTTGGAATGGAAAGTATTTCATCATCAGCATTAAGTGATATGAATATATCATCTGGATTTCCCCAAATTCTGTACAGAACAGAAATATTCATTAAACATTTATGCTTTTTCTGCATTACTATTGATAATTGTATCATTTCCATCTAGTAATGGACCAATACCATTGCTAGGATTCCATTTATTCTTGATATATTTTAAAAAATTCCTCATTGTATTGAACTCTGTTTGCCATAGATTTCCCCTGGTCCTTTTACTTCCCTTACCAATTTTCTACACTTCCTAGCTTCTAATTTATATGTATTTCTATTAACTTTCCTTTTCCCCCCATTTATTTATATATAATAAAATAATATGGGGGCAGTTGTACCTGCTTTCACTTTCCCTTGAACGAGATCAGTATTTTAACCATTGTACCCTTCTTTCTTGATTGTGGATTTTTGGGCGTCTAGTAAAATGTTCTTAAACAATTCCCAATTATCATTAAACTTTTTGTTTAACCTCTTTCTTCCAGCCAATTTGGCTCATAATTATTCTCAGCTTTGTGAAATTAGCCCATATAAACTAGTCTGGACTTTGTTCTGTTGGTACATAACACACCTAATAAAATTTATAATCATTTGCGCCTAATTTTTAGTTCCAGAATCAATTCCTATTTATTTGTCTAATGTAGAATGTAGATGAGATCTAATGTAGAATTACCCCAAATTAGATGCATCACTTCTTCAATTAGGGAATTGTCATCTCTAATTTTTAGAAATTCTGAGAATATTTTATCTTGTGCTTTCTGTTAGAACATTGATCCCTAAACATTAAGATCATTTGCTTTTGAGTTACCAGTGACTCAGAGACAGATAATGCCATTTTTTTACATAGAGTGCTACCCTCCTCCCTTTTTGCCCACTTCCTCCTTACTGAATATGTTACAAGAGGTAACTTTAACATTCCAATCACACAGATCATCCCAACAGCTTTTAGTATTCTAAACTAGGTCAAATTTATGCTCATAAATGAACAATTCCAATTCCTCCTATTACCCAAGCTCCTGGCATTGGTGTATATAGTCATTTATAGATTTTGTTCTGTACACATCTCTTGATGCCTTGATAAATTTTGTTCTCAATATCTTAAATTGCTAAATGGTTCCCCCTCTTCACCTTTTCCCTTTTATTGCTAGTTTAATGCCCTCCTGACAAGCCTCACCAGCCTAACCCTGAGAAGATCCATTCCCCTTCTTCTGAGATGGTGGCCATCCGAACTGTACAGATCCCTTTCACCATAGAAGGTGGATCAATGTTTCACAAAACCAAAACCTTGTACCACATACCGAGCTAGTGGGTTCACTTCCAGAATCTTCTGTCTTCCTTCACTAGTGAGATGGGAATGATATCAGAGAAAATCTTTTGGACTTTCTCCTTCTTCAGCACACTTCTGAGTTCTTTTGATGTCATAGTCTGTGAGGTATCAGTATATAAATGTGACATTGTAGCTTTAAGAAAATCTCCACCTATTGCAAGGCTAGTGATAAAATCATGAGTTGGTAATAAAAAAAAATGTAACTTTCAAGTTGGTGGGCATCCCTTTTTAAAATCAGAGTTCTTCAAAATCTCAAGCATAGTCATCTTATTTTTTCACTGTCTGGACAATTATTGTCCTAATTATTTTGCCCCATCAGAGAATTATTTTAAGAATTTGGGAATGGGGACTAGCCCAATTTTTCTTGACAAATAATGCAAAGGCATTCACTGTTAAAATGCTGTTAATAGTGCTGCCATCTGTGTTATATGCCAGATGCTGTAGGTGGCATGTCACATCTGATATGCAAAGCTCAGTCGCTTTACTAATAGAAAAAGAAAAGCATGTTGACATCCTCTCCCTTCCAGCCAGTAAATTGTATCTGCATCTTGATTGTTTTCTTGCAGAAAGGATGAAAGCATATATTATTTGGGGATGGTGTGACCCAGAAGTTCTGACTAGCAGCACTATATTATAATTAGCAGAGAGGAATGGTTGCTGGGAGATCTAGCAGTAATATAGCCACTTTGCCGCAGCAGTCTGCTGCAGCCTCTCTAAAGGCTGTTCTACACTAGAAGCACTACATCAGCACAGGTCTCCCACTGACATAATAAATCTATCTCTGCTCAGAAGGTTGGCTTATTCATACTCCTGAGCAAATAAGTTATACTCATGCACAGGCCACAGGGGTAATACAGGGGTCGGCAACCTCTGGCACGCGGCTCACCAGGGTAAGCACCCTGGACAGTGAACCACGACCAGTGGGAGCCGTGATCAGCCAAACCTGCCGACGCGGCAGGTACACAAACTGGCCTGGCTCGCCAGGGTGCTTATCCTGGCGAGCCATGTGCCAGAGGTTGCCAACCCCTGCTGTAGTAAGTGGTAGTGTAGACGTGACCTTAGTTTCAGTGGGGACAGGTAGCAACTTTGAAGTTATTCTTCATGTGTTATGGTAAGTAGCCATGAAGGAGTGAAGGCATTACTATTCAGGGATCTAAATTGAAGACTTAAATCAGTATTCACTACTGGGACAATGAGTGCTAAGAGTATTGTTGGGAATTGGTTTCTCAGTCTCTGCAGGGAAGGAGTAACTTGCCTGTCTCTTCTTTGCCTCTGGTCAGTTTGTCACTCGTGCTGAAGAGGTTTTGGTTGGATGTGGCTCCATGCTTTCTCGGCCTGACACACATTATGATTTCAATGGGAGACAAAATACCTTTGAGGATTTGAACCAGTCCTTCAATGTGGGGCCGGGGGGTGGGGTGGGGAGAGGGGAGATAAGATCTTCCTGGCTCCTTAAAGAGATTGGAACACCACTGATCCATCATTTCTGCACAATGGAAGGAAAAAGACATGCAGGGGAATAAGAAACCAGTTTCATTTTTTGTTAGTCTTTTCAATTCCTCTATAGGTTGATTTTGCATTTGTATGTGCATGCATGTGAAGTTTTACCCAGTATCTTAGGTACTTATATGGCCTCATTTCTGTAATATCTGTACACCTTACAATCTTTGTATTTATCTTTACAAGACCTCTGTGAGGTAGGGAAGTACTATTATCCTGACTTTTACAGCTGGGAAACTATCTTGCCCAGGATCACAAAAGACATCTGTGGCACAGCAGGTTTCCCAAGTCCTTGGCTAGAACCCTAACCATTGGGCCATCCTTCCTCAATAGGATGTGCACAAGTATAATTGGCATTTCCTCTTTAGATGTCATGTCTGCTTTCTATATAGGTCATTGAAACTTGGCTGATGCATACTCTACAACTCTAGATAATCTCCTGAATCTACAGTTTTTCATCTCAAAGTACAGTACAAATTTGTTTAGTCTCTCTATAGAAGGGATATTGTGCCCAGTAATTTAGGCATAACATTTAGATTTCGTTAAATAGCTATGGATTTTTATACGGATTTGTTTTTTCCTCACCTACTTATCCATTAGATAATCTTTGCTTACAAATTTTTATTCCTGGATGTTCTGAAAGGATTGTCTCTCCTTATTTTTTTTCATACATTTATGCTGCTAACAGTAATATATATGTGTAAAAAATAGGTAATATGTTCTGCTGATAAATATTTGCAAAACTTTTTACAGTATATTAAAAACAGACCCAGGAAGATGAGACTACCTAAATACATCATAGTATTTTTGACTGTGGTGGGTCAATATCCACATTTTGCTCTGGAATAATTTTGACTATCAAACATCAAGAAAGAAACAGAACAAAAGGGCAAAAGTAACAAAGGAAAAACAATACACAACATTCATTTTCAGTAAATTCAAATGTGTAAGACTCTCCACTAGGCTTTCTAGTTTATGCCATTTTTTCTGTAATAACTCATAAAAATGATAGCTCTCTGATGTATTAATCCAAAATTTAATTACTCATTTAATTTTCTTGGGATGCTTCTATTCTGGCAGATTTAAAATTGTCAATTCTATTCAGCAATAGACTATTTCACCCCCTCCCTTCTTATAAATCCATATCTGATAGACTGTTACCCTTCTATATTCATACCTGCAGTTATTCTGAGGGACTTTCTTGGTTAACACATTTTCATCTTATTTTACTGTAGCATATGGCATTGTTGGCTGACTGCATATCCAGGGGAGGCAGTTGTTGCTGTTGTTATTGTTTTTGTTATGCTACCAATTCAGTTTATATTTTGTTGTATCTTTATGCTATCCCAATTTACATATAATAATTAGTATGTTTAGTTTGATTAGAGCATGCAGCTGCTACTGAAAAGGAAGATACTTTAGTGTTTTGCTGTTTACTTTCATATTATAATGACAAGCCATTGCTGGTAATTAGATTATTGCTTACTTCAAAACCTGAGACTGAGACGTAGTCATCTGCCCTTTAGCAGCATCTGTATGCACCCTTGTAGGACTGGCCATCTGTTTTTCTCAAACTTAGTAAAATTTTCCTTCTTTTACAGTATTTAAGTGAGTATTTAAATGTCTAAGACTGCCTAATATCTGTTACTAAGCACTAAACATACATTTAATAAGACCAACAACATAATATCCTTCCTTTCAAATGATTTCTATATCTTAGGAAAAGTTAGTATTTAGAGCAGCTTTGTCTTTCAAAAACAATTGGTGTAAGATTAATTGACTTATGAGGAGAGGCTGAGAGAACTGGGATTGTTTAGTCTCCAGAAGAGAAGAATGAGGGGGGATTTGATAGCAGCCTTCAACTACCTGAAGGGGGGTTCCAAAGAGGATGGAGCTCGGCTGTTCTCAGTGGTGGCAGATGACAGAACAAGGAGCAATGGTCTCAAGTTGCAGTGGGGGAGGTCCAGGTTGGATATCAGGAAAAACTATTTCACTAAGAGGGTGGTGAAACACTGGAATGCGTTACCTAGGGAGGTGGTGGAGTCTCCTTCCTTGGAGGTTTTTAAGGCCCGGCTTGACAAAGCCCTGGCTGGGATGATTTAGCTGGGAATTGGTCCTGCTTTGAGCAGGGGGTTGGACTAGATGACCTCTTGAGGTCCCTTCCAACTCTGATATTCTATGATTCTATGATTCTATGATAATGTGCTGGCCTCTGGGAGCTAGATGGCAATAAACTAAAGCCTCCTTTAAGAAGTACTTAAGTTGTATTCCCAGTAAACTTGTTTGCATTTTCTCTCACTGTGAGGTTCAAAAGGCTGCATTTAAATTATTAGTGCAACATAAATTAACTAGAAAAAGGAAATACAAAATTAGATCCATCCATTGACTAGGACAAACAGCTGAATGATTGACAGAAAGAAGTGATGGCTTTAAATGGCAGGCCACACATATACCTTGGGTTGGGGCATTACATTGCTTGTCCCAGCTCTCACATACCAGACATTTAATTCATTCCGGTGTGGGTTACAGGGCTCTGGCCATGAACCAAACAAATCAGGGTAGACCTTCACAAGTCTACCCCATGGACTCAGTTCAGTTGTGCAATTTCTAATTCCCTCTCCCCACATCTGCATAACTGGGGGTGGAGTGACAGAGGCCACAAGGCTAGGTGTGGGGACCTCAGTCCGCAGAGACTTTAAGCTATTCCCTCCCAACCCCACATGAGCACACAGTCCAACTATACAATCCCAGATCTGGGAGCTGGCCTCTTTAGCATTCACTCACTAGCCACCAACCATAGGGAGCACCAGCTATTAGCATGGTCACACTCTATACCTACCATGCCAGGTACCCATTTTCTGCCTAGCCAAATGACAGTTGAACTCCATCCTCCTTAGAGAGCTCAGGGCCTTTGTATTGGATATCACTATGTGTTACCACCACCACTGCCACCCCTCAACTCTCAAAATTATGCTAGCTATCTCACTGTTTACATTTTTATCTTGTTCTGTTGCTGCAGACTGGCTCAGTGGCTCTCCACCAAACTCATCTTGTGAACATTTCTGGCCAGATCAACTGAGCAAGAGACCGTACTTGTGTAATCAGCTCCACGACCGTACTTGTGTAATCAGCTCCACATCCCTCTGTATCCTAAGCCATACATTTAATCTAGTGCAGTCTCACAGTCCCCAAGATCATTTTTGCTCAGGTGAATAATCAAGACAGCAGGTGGCTGTAGCTCAGCCATCAACAAGTGCTGGAAGCAGCTCATGCCCGCTGTCATGCCACTGAAGGCAAATGGCTTCAGCCTTGAAGCTCACTTGCAATTCACCTGCTGCCTGGCCAACAACTGGCCACAATTGCTTATTCAACCCAACATCAACAAGCAGCATCAATGAGCACTGGGGCCAGCTCATGCCCTGTCCACCATACCAAGAGCTGATGCCACATCATGCCCCTCCTGCTGAACTTCTGCTCAAACACTGAAAGCATACAGTTTCAGCTTTGAAGCCCAGCAGTGATCCATCTGCTGATTTGGCTGCCTTCTTGGGAACCCTAAAGCACATAATCAGTTTGGAAATCACCTAGAATCAGAAACAGACAGGATTAGTTACACTTATTGCCAGTCCCAGCAACCTTTCCTCTGGTGCCAGACATAAGTCCTGTAATAATTCAATTTCCAGCTCTCAATAGCCTGAACCTTGCAAGAGACATAATCCATTGACACTGCCCATGTCCCTGCTCCAATCTTGAAAGAATATATACTGAAGTTAGCTGGCTTGAGACTGCAGTAGGCTAAAGCTCTTTTCATTACTGCAGAAAACTGGTATTTTGTTAGGAAGCTGTCATGCCAGTGCATAACAGCAGGCTGGGATCCTGGTTCTGTATGACTAGGAAAGCTATGCCTGTCTTTATGGGCCACAAGCATTGCTTCGCATATTCCCATAACACCGCCAAGAGCCCTTTACCCAGAATGGTCTATATTAAGTGCAGTGACACTGTTTGGGTCACAACCATATGTCCAATAATTTAACTACCCTTCTGGATCAGTTCATGGCTGCCTGAGGCACCAGCTCACTTACCCTGAAAGCATTAAATAAAATGGCCTCCATCGCACAACTGCATATCCTGGGCAGAGCATTTAATAACAGTATAAGAATTTCTACAGTTATGGTGTTACTGTCCTCTCACCCTGTGCCCATTACCTCTGGACCTCCCCCCAAGAGCCTCTGCACTATGAAATCTCTGTATGGGTCTGAGAAACCTGTTAGTTTCCACCAAAAGGACAGGTCAGCTAATAAACCTGATATAGTGGAGGGAGATAACCCCTGGTGCACCAGCAACACTGCATATCTCACCCCTTGATGCTTAGGGATGGGCCACAGATGCTGGAGCCCTTCCTGAAATCTAAATTCCATGCACTCACTGAGGCAGGTTTTGTCCTGAACATCCTTGAGGAAACCACATTCTCAACTAGTCCTATAGCTGTCAGAATCCAAGGTTCCACAGCTGGTTGGGCATCCCCTGTGGACCTCTGTTGGCAAATGGGGTTAGCTTCTGGAATCTGTTGTCCACCAGCTGCAAGATGAACTGTCTCCACCAAGGTCCTCGTTCCTGGCTGCTGAGAGCTCTCTGTCCTAGTCTGCACCTCAATCTGGGATGGAAGTTCTCTCCTTCACTCCCCTCTGCAACACTGATGCCTTATCAATGGTCCTTATCTGCTCCAGAGTCATGTACAAATTGAGAATCCCTTGTCCCACAACTCCCTGGCAAAGCTGTGTAAAGGAAACATCACCAGTCTCTGAGGCCACCACTCTTAATGCATCCATGAGGGCCAGACTGGGGCCCTCCAGGGCACAAGAAGGAACAACCCCTCCATGGCTCTTGACCACTCCTGTGCCCCCCATTTCCCTCAGTAGTGCCAACCCCTGCTGTAGCGGCAGAGGGAGGGGCTGCTGCAACTACCATCAGCCCCAAGCTCCCAGATGCCTTACTCTGGCAGTAATAGGCTGCCCCCCAACTTCTTGGGGGGACTGGGGAGCAGGGCTTGATGCTGTCTGTACAGTAGCTCCACCATCAAGTGGGCACTAGCAACCTCCTCTCCAAACAGGAGAGAGGGGAGTGCGGTGACTCCATGGTCAGTCCAGCATCAGGACCTAGGGAGCCAGATGCTCCCACAGCAATAGCAGCAGCTCCCCATGCAAGCAGGAAGAGGGAGAAGGACAGTGGCTTCACCCTCAGTCACTGTAGCTTCCCTGAGTATAATTTTTGGTGGCTCTGGAAGCAAACTGCATCAGCCTCCCAGCAGGGCTCCTGCTCCTTGGCTGGTCTGGCCCCAGGGTGCCAACCCCATGGTGAGACCGAGATCCCTCTGCCACTGTTGCCTCCTCCACAAGCAGCAATGGGGATCTCAGAGCTCCTACCTTCCCTCTGGGTGCTGCATATTCTGGGTGCAGAAGGCACCTCTATTCTTCCTTATCTTGGCATCCTGGTACTGGGAAACTAAAAGAATCCATGCACTGGTTCTGTTCCCATGACTCTTGTAGCATTGCCCATGTTTTTTCTTGCTCCAGGCATGCTTGAACTGCTTTGCGGCTAAAGAAGAGTAAGTCCTTTTGAAAAGTCCTGGTTTAGCATAAGTAAGCAAGAGGGAGAGGACACAGCAGCCAATCTGCTGGCCCATCCCCCTTTGCCCCGCCAATGGCTAAACAAAGAATTGAAGAGGGGATTGGGGGAAGCAGTGGACGCCCCATCATCACCACCACACATGTATTTTGGACTTCTCTCATCCCCTGCTGTCCAGTCAAAGTACCTTCACGGCTAAAGGTGGCAAGAGGGCATTTTTTCTCTTTGTTTTTATGAGAAAACTTAAATAAAGTCACAACAATTTGCATTAAAGAAAGACCTCCTTGTTCGTGGTAATCCTGTAACATGGCTGAAACTCCATTTTTAGTTTTGCATGGTAGATGGGACTGAACCATGTTTTAACTGTGTTAAATCCTTGGATTTTTGCAGTTAGGAAATATTTAAACTTGGATCCTGCAACACCAACCTATGCTTTGACCATGTTGAGGAACTACAATATTGTGCCCCACCGTATAGCAGTTATTTTTATAAAGTAGATGATATTTAAGTCAGCTTGTGCTGCAACTTTTGCATGCTGTGATCTGACTGACTATTTTCCGCATGATTGTTAGTGATCAGTTTTACAACAAAAGTAAAGCTGGTCATGAATTTTCCAGCTAAACATTTTTTTCCACTGGCTTCCCGGCTTTTTGTCATATCAAAATTAGTTTAAGAAGCGTGCTTGTTTATTCTGTTTTGTTGTGTGTTGGTGTGGGAAAGGGGGATCACGTGATAATGATATGTTTTGTCTTGTAAGTGTAAAAAGAAAGACAACACAGGAAATAATGACTGGAGATAAAGAGAACTTTAAGGAAGTGAATTCAGAGCAGAATATTGTTTAAAAGCATAATTTTAAATCAGCACCTAAAATGTTTGCCTTCAAATGAAAAAAGTAAAATGGTAGGTATTTCACAAGTAGCATACTTGAGTCCAACTAAACATTAAACTAATCTATCTCATTTCTTCTTTGTTAAACCCTGAATCTAGCAGCATAGCAAAGGGTAAAGAGAAGTGTTGGGGCAGGTGGTTGCGTATGTCCAACGGCATTATATTGTTATCTGGTGGTGGCATGAAGCCTCCAGCACAGTTGTGCTAGGCATTGTGCAAACATTAAACAAAGAGACAGCCCCTATCCCAATGAGTTTATAATTGAATTATAAGATGAGAGCTGAGAGTTGGATACAACAGATGGGCAGGGGTCCATAAGGTAGCAATGAGACAATACTGGTCAACATAAGCATGAGCTTTCCGGCTTCCTCCCATCCTTCATTAGTATATAAAGAATTGTGGCAATACAAATGAGCATGTTTCATTATTTAAAGAAAACTTGCTCTTGTATATTTTCATAGGAACTTAACATATGTGGTAATCAAGTGCTGGTCCTCTCTACTTCCAGACATGTTTGCAGTTCTCTCTAGAATAGTTGATGATTTATCTGCTTTCCAACGCAAGCTTTGATTCAGGAAGTAGGGAAAATGAAAAATGCCAACTTGTCCCATACGCTGAATTGGTAATTTAAATAAGCTTCATTGATTAAATGAAGTTACTTAAACATACAATGGGCAAGCATAATTCCATAATGAAAATACTGACTCTGTAAAGGTAGCTTAATATGTTTACACCATTTGAAAGTGGCTTGAAAAAAATATTGGTGGTCCTATTTTAGCATGAAAATTACAACAAAGGGAAAATGAGAAAATTGAAGGCATCTAATGGTCTTTTATAGAGACAAATCAACTTTCAAATTAATTTCAAGAGCAAAAAGCTAATGTTTTGCTGATAAGCCATAATTTTCTGCTTAATAATTATCTTTTAAGAAACAGTCACATTTTATTAAAATGACTAATTAACTCACTGTACTGCTGTGCTAATAGCAAAGGAAGCACACTAATTGAATATTGATAGGGCAAGTTTTTAATAAAAGGAAGAAGTTAAATGGTAATATGTTCCCCATATTCCAGCAGCAATTTAAATGCAAATGTGCCCCAAAATGGGGGGGGGAGAAGCATGAGGAACCTTCCGCCTATGGAGGCAGGGAGTGTGAGCATTCTAGCAAAGCACATTTATAGAAAGGACACTTGTAGTGGATCTTGCATTCAGGCTGAGAAGTGAAAGACAGGTTATAATGGCAAAATGCCAACTTGTCAAAACAGAGCATGAAATCCATCGAGTTTAATGGGGATAAGAAGTTTTGATATTGACTTTACTGTGGCCAGGATTTCACTCAGGGTCACATATCTTGGAAAGAGAGTTCCTAATGAGGTATCTGAGAAACTTTTGATTCCTGAATCTTTCTTAGACTTCACAATGGTCACGAAACTCAGACATGATCTGTGACCAAAACTGTAGGGCTCTAACTTCTGGATGAAAGCTATTTCATCCAAATGAAAATAGAAATAGAATATTGCCAGATCCTGCAAGATGTTTGTGCACATTTTGTGCAGATTTTTGACCTCAGTAGGAGTTTTACACATGGATAGGTGGGAGGATCTGGCCCACTGCTTGCAGTGTGTATTGCTGGGCACCATACTCAAAACAGCAGCATGTACAATACACATTGTATAATTGGAGCTATAACTGAAAACTCAAGATATAACCAGGTGCCACATACTGAGTCTGAGAGAGACTAAAAATGAAACTACTCATCTTTTATTCTAGGATTAGACAGGAAGAACTCAGGTTGTTTTCACC
Source organism: Trachemys scripta elegans (assembly GCF_013100865.1). Classification (NCBI taxonomy): domain Eukaryota; kingdom Metazoa; phylum Chordata; order Testudines; family Emydidae; genus Trachemys; species Trachemys scripta. The sequence continues at coordinate 189,551,892 of NC_048299.1, read as the reverse complement.
AATCTATGACTCACTTGTTCAAATTCAAAACCAAGATAAAGGAAAAGGTCCTCTTTACGTAATGCCTCATGGTACATTTGAATAATAAATGAGAACTGTTCTACACTTTGTTTTCACTGAGCACCATTCAAATTCAGAACTGTCCTTATCGTTCAGATTCCAAGCACTGACATCCAAACTTTGCATCCAACCAGATATTTCAACACTACTACCATATTCATAGGCTGATAACCTTACTTTCCTTTGGCATTTCTAATTTATAACACAGGGAGCCATCTGAATCATTTAAAATGGATGTTTGAACTTGAGAAATGCAGAAATGCAAAAGCAAACATGAAAGGAAAACCTGTAAGCACCTATTAGTACCTTCTAATTGTGCTACATGGGCGGGGGGAGAAGTGTGGAGGGAGGAGGAGACAAATCCCAAACTGTGTAATCCAGTTTGGATGACTTTTTTTTAACCTTATATTTTTTTAAGCTAAATTTCCTATATCTACTGTGACAGTCCTATGTCCAATTCAATAGTGTTTATCCCCCAACTATTAATACAGAACTGTGTAAAGTTGGAACCAACTGCACCAATATAGCTTCCTCAAATGGGTAGGGAGACACGCCTTTCTGCACTGAGCCAGAAAAGTGCAGTGAGGCAATGTATGCGCCACCTTTCAAAAGGCTGTAGCTGGGGCTATCCTGACACTTATGTCCAGGGAGCTGGGGATCAGGAACAGTGATTCTCAGAACATTTGTTGGAGCAGAGCAGCTCTGTGCTCTCTACACTGCTGGGAGTGGGTTAAAGCCACAATCTCGCCTACACTGCATTCTGTTCTCTGGATGGGAGAGAAGTATTGTTTACTCTACTATTTCTCTAATGAGCATCACAGCTAACATGAAGGCTGTCCATTTCAATTTGTAATTGGGACTGATACCTGCCCTGTCATGGCTGAATTTGTAATAAAAGCTTTAATGGAATGGATTTCTTTTTCACAATGTTGTCTCCCATTGTAGCCATTAATATCTGAAAGTAATGAGAAATCACACACAAGTCAAAAGCAAAACACAGATGAAGGCAAAATGTGCAGATTTACTGATACATGAAGCAAGAATTGACATCTAAAACTCAAACCGAACCTGAGCTGCTTTTTCAAGCTTTAAAGAATTTTAGTGACTTCTATTTTTCAAAAATTAAGTATATCTTTCCTAGGGGGAGAAGTAGATAAAACTAAGTACAGAAGATCATACAGCTATATATAACTAGTCAAGTGCAAACAGTCAGTAGCAAGATCACATTGGAGACACACACATGCCTGTATCTCATATTCCTGTTGATCAATTCAAGTTCAGTGGTCAAGAAGACTCTTATCATGATTTCATCGCTTGTCTTCATTACCTCAACCTGGACATGTTTAATAGTAATTTTGGCCTATGAAAACAAAGTACTAGACATCCTGAGAGACATTATTTTCACAAGTATCAGAGGGGTAGCTGTGTTAGTCTGAATCTGTAAAAAGCAACAGAGGGTCCTGTGGCACCTTTAAGACTAACAGAAGTATTGGGAGCATAAGCTTTCGTGGGTAAGAACCTCACTTCTTCAGATGCAAGTGAGGTTCTTACCCACGAAAGCTTATGCTCNATCTAAGAGACTAGGCTGAGAATTTGTACTTAAGTAAGGGATCCAATATTTGCTTTTTGGTTCCATAGCAGGGTGTCTAATGAACATTCACATTAAGAAGAGGAAAAACAAAGTAATTTTTGCCAAGAAGGAGGATTAGGTTGCAACAGCTTTTATGAGTCCTGTGCACTGAAGTTTCTTGCTATTCCTTTTGAAAAATTATTTTCAAACTGGATTAACAGGTCAGCTTTCAGGCTACCTATTTTGCTGCTAACTAATACTATGCAATCCCTATGCCAAAACCTTTTCCTGTAAAAGGCCTATTGCTTACTAAACACAAGTGCAGCTAAATCGGGGTAAGTATTTTGTGAAAATAATCAACAGAGGGTCCTGTGGCACCTTTAAGACTAACAGAAGTATTGGGAGCATAAGCTTTCGTGGGTAAGAACCTCACTTGCATCTGAAGAAGTGAGGTTCTTACCCACGAAAGCTTATGCTCCCAATACTTCTTTTAGTCTTAAAGGTGCCACAGACCCTCTGTTGATTATTTTCACAAAATACTTACCCCGATTTAGCTGCACTTGTGTTTAGTAAGCAATAGGCCTTTTACAGGAAAAGGTTTTGGCATAGGGATTGCATAGTATTAGTTAGCAGCAAAATAGGTAGCCTGAAAGCTGACCTGTTAATCCAGTTTGAAAATAATTTTTCAAAAGGAATAGCAAGAAACTTCAGTGCACAGGACTCATAAAAGCTGTTGCAACCTAATCCTCCTTCTTGGCAAAAATTACTTTGTTTTTCCTCTTCTTAATGTGAATGTTCATTAGACACCCTGCTATGGAACCAAAAAGCAAATATTGGATCCCTTACTTAAGTACAAATTCTCAGCCTAGTCTCTTAGATAACTTTGTTTTCTGTTGAATCACATGCAGTGGGAGTACTCCAGTAAGAAAGATTACTCACTTTCAAATAGATTTTGTGAAAGTATGTGATAGTGACTCATTTCTGGAGTCATCAGTGGTAAATTAAATTGAAATGTCTCTTTTGATGTGTGTATTGCTGCTCCTTCTCTACCAGGGTGAAAAGTTATGTAACAGGAACTTAGTAGAATGAATCAAGGAAGACTTTTGCTATACTGATATTTCATAAAAAGAGTTTGTTTCAGAACCTGTGGCTATGAATACTACCTATTTTGGCAGCTCATCATTCATTGCCTAAAAGACACATTTAGAGATTCAGGAAATGTGATCGCTGAGAGAGAACAAGCCATAAACCTAACAATACTATGCCAACCTGTACCTTTTCTGAAATGAATAGTAAATATGTCACAATCTCCCTTTTACACTACCACAACATACTAATTTTCAATTGTTTGCCCCTAAGAAATCTACTTTCGCTCATTTCATTACATGCTTATCTAAACTCTATTGATTCATCAAACCATTTGAGGGCTCACTGCTTGGTATCTCAAGGAAGAAGGTGATAAGCTTTAGAAATTACTCAGTTTGGTGGGCTTTTCTTATTTAATAGCACTTAATCTTTATACCTCCTTTATTTGAGACACTGCTAAAGAGGCTGGCATGAGATGTAAACCAGAAGAAATATATTACATCTGGAAATGCCTACAGAGGCCAAAGTACTTTCAAATCATCTAATGGTCAAACCTATCAGGTGTATGGTTTTGTTTTGTTTTCCATTTTGATTAATACATAGGCAGAAAGCAGTTGAGTTTCTGAGCTTTTTGGTTTCAGAACCTCTGATCTGAAAAAAGGACCCAAGTGGTTTCAGTGTCACTCGTAGGAAACTGGGTGATGAAGGAGAGCATAATTAAACAGATTGTATACATTCATGATTATAGCTATCAAAATGTAATATGTTCTCCGTATTTTGTCTGAGCTGCACAACAAATCACATAACCAATTTTGAAATGTGCAGAAGTTTCAGAAACAAAGAGAAGATATTCTTATGACTCCAACGCTACATGCTTACAGTCGTTACTATGATACTAGCATTCTTGCCTTATATGTTTTGTAATAGGGTGAACTGCCTTCAGAGTGCCCCCTTATGGCCAGGGTGCCTCTTCAGTGCCCTGTCTTTTCCTCTTCATCAGAACTTAAACTCCACTCTACCCAAAGGAAATTAAACATTCACTACCCGTGGTCCAAGTTAATTATCCCTCCAGGCCTCAACTCCAGTTCAGCATTTTCTCTCCTGATAAATTAAAAATAACAGAATCTCTCTCGGTCCCCATCCCCGTTTCAGGAAGGAGTGGCTCTGCTCAGCTGCAGGTCTGTCTCCTGCATCCCAGCACCTTCTGCTTGGAGTTTGGCCTCCCTGTTGATGCCTTGTCCTCTACTGACTCAGCCTCTTACATCCTGCAGCCTCTGTAGGCATAGTCACAGCATATTATATCTAACCCCCCTCTTTTTTTCCTATATTGGTTGTGTCTGACATTCTTGCCACTAACTGCCAATGGATTTCCCGTCAGTGCTGAGAAATTCTGACTCGCAATGAGAAGTGAAAGGTTTGGATCTGCTGCAGAGAACCAAGCACTTACAGAAAGCTGTTTCTTTTCAAGTATGAATAGTAAAATCTTTAGTGACTTTTAAGACCATGAACAATATTATACTGGCACACTAAAGGCTCAGTCCTGCCCTCAGATATTCCTCTATTTTTTCCCCATTAGTGTTAATTCAGCTATCGCTCTTGTGTTTTCCATTACCTTTTCAAAAGCTATGCAGTGATGCACACCCACATTCATGGCCAAGACCAGAGCATTTTTTAAATAATTATTTTTAAATTTTACTATTTTTTAATAGAGGGTGCAATGGATAGGACCATAGTTTTTTATGCAGTCTAAATTAAAATGTGAACTATAGGTGCCTGGGGTAAATAGTACTCCAAACAGGGCCAAATTAATCCTTTTTTGTAAATTGACAAATATCAGCTAAACCCACGCTTATGTGATGTATATAATAGCACACCATATTAGTACAGCCAGTGGTTCAAAGACAGTTGGGGAAATTGTTTTTGTTTTATTCTGCTATAAATCTTCTGTCCTTGTATCACACTAGCACTCATTTCGTAAAGTTCATATCCGTCTCTTCAAGTCCTATTGTTATTAAGTCAGGCAGGAGGTGGTGGTTTTGTGACAATACAGTTGACTGATATAAATTCTTTAGGATGAACCAAAAAATCCCCACCAAACCTAAAACACTTTTACACCCAATATTGCTGATATATATTTATATCACAACATGCAAGCACATTTCTGATATTTTCTATATTCCTTTGTCTCATGAACCATAAAATAATATGTTTGCAGACTCCTTGACTTAATTGCATATTTCCTTCCTCTAAGGACATGGCTTATACCCTGAAAAAGTTTGTAATTGCTCAACTGAATTTGTAATTGGGACTGATGTGGATAATCTACTTTTTTGACAGATTCTTGTCACAAAGATTAAAACAGTAGACATAAGATTTTAAGAAGGGACACAGGAGAAAACCAAGGCTTATTTGGGGGCATGGAGAATTGTGTTATGAGGAAATACTGCAAAAGCTCAACATATTCACCTTTTAAAAACACAATACACAGTGGCTTTGATTATTGTATAAATATAAATAAATAGAGATGAAACTAAGATCTAGAAATGTGCACATTCACTGTACAGGATAAAGAGAAAGCTTTTGCTATGAAGTGAGTGTAAGGAAAAAGAAGTTTAGGTTGGATTTGACTGTGTTCTTAGCATACGCAATAATCTGCTGAATAAAATACTGAGAGCTACTAACCTCAAATAATGGAAAGTGTAGATATCCATCTGGAGGTCCAGAACATTATGGTTGTAACTGCTCAGAGATTGACTTGTATTATTAGAAGGTAGGGAACGAGATAGATAATTAAGAGGTAAAAAGGAGTTATTGTAGGTGGTGATTGGCTATGTCTGTGCTGAATTGATGATAATACTTTTCAGATTTAATTGTACTACACCTACAGCCTTGGATAAGTATCTTGAGTTACTATTTAAATGAAAATAAAATAGACAGACCTAGAAGTTCTTGACTTCTTTGCTTCCAAATTGTCTTTCTCTCTTGATAAAGAATATTAGTTCATATGCATTATCAATTGTCAGCATGACTATGGTGTAAATTGCTTTTACAAAGTCAATCGAGGATCACAAAAAATGCTTCACAAAGTTGTTGCTATGAAAAGGTTACATTTTTACATTTTTCAGCAACTAGGTGGAATATTTAAAAGAATAAATTTATATTTAAGAAGAATGGGCTTCTGGTTTCAGCATGGGTCTGCGTGATGGGAGTTCAGGGTTCTGTTCCTAAATTTCTGTTCCTAAACTCTGCCCTAAACTTTCTTTGTATCCTCAAGTTATCAAAATTTTAGGTGTGTGGGAGCCAAGAGAAACTCTGAAGTCAGTGTATATGCTCTCTGTGTGTAACTAATATTGCAATCTTTACCTCTCTATGGCTTCTGTAAAATGGGGATGGTGATAATTCTTTGTTCTCAGGAGTGCTGTGATGAGTAATGCATTAGCATTTGCATATCTGAGATAGAGGATGCTTTGTAAAAACAAAGTGTGATTTTTTTTTAAATAAAATAAAAATCTTGAGTGCATTCCATACCTTAAATTGTGACAAAGGTCTGTTAGAATTTTAGCTCTGAATACTGAAGCATCTCTAATTACTTTATATAATGTTTTCCATTTCTATGTATGAGTCTTTGTTGCTGATACTTTATGGAAAACATTAGGAACAAAATAAATTTAATTATGCAGGAAATGAATACTCCGATGTACATATAAACACAAAGGGGCAGGGAAGTTACACCAGAAATGACTGTTGCTTATTAAGATACTTTCCTGACCTTGTGTTATTTCTTTAACATCTTTCATAGCTTTAGTTTATGGGAATATACCTATTAACTTCTGTCAGATTTTTCTTCTCTTCATAGTTGAAAGAGAGACCTGTCACACACACAACTTTCGTTCAGTACATAAAAAATCCGGGTCAAGGAGCACTTTAGCTCATTTCATTTGTGAAATAGGGGTTTCAGAGGATTTTTTAAGTTACCTAGCAAAGGTTCAAAAGTCACATCTTAAATGTGAAGAGACTGCATAAATGCATAATTCCATTTAACACAGCTGCTTTTTTTTTATTGAAAAATAAGAGTTTGGCTCAAACTACTGCACAATTTTGTCAGGTTTTTGAATTGCTCGGAAGATTCCCTAATGCTGGTCACTATATTCTATTTCTGAAAAATTATATCTTACAAAAACTACTTGTGGTGTTCATTTTCATCAAAGCCCAGTAATGACTTACACATCTAAAAATCATTTAGAATATAAGTCCTCCCAAAAATGTCGTTAAGAAGAGTTGTTAACCCACTTCTCAGCTGACTCCTGAAGCTACCTTCTAGGAAAATAGTTTAGTAACATCATAGTTATTTAGTCAATCCCTATTTCAGAGGAATTACTCATGCTCCTACGCTGAAGTTAGAGGATTAGAAGACTGCACTCATAGGAACAAGGCAATTATTTTTTTTTCTCCCCTCAAAGAAACAAAACATATCTGGATCTGAATTTCTTCAGCATCTGCTGGTGTTCAGTTGTGAATTTTTGGTTGGAGTCTATTTCTATTAATATCTGATTTTTTTCAACATGCAGAATGACCTGTAATAGGTTAGTTCCTTCCTAAGTACAACTATTATTATTTTAGTTCTTAATTTTTTTAAAATGCAACTACAGTGTTCTGGTGGCCTACCCTATAATTTTTTTAAAGGGTTGCTCATAGACCGCTTTCAGCCCATGACCTTCTTAACATCCTTAAAGATCGGGGTGTCGGGAGGGAGCGAAGAGGTTCAGGTGGATCAAGGACCATTCACAGAGAATGCTGCCTGCAGGTCCCTCTCATTTATATTGAGGAGGCACCAGTTGAGTGCCTCTGTTGATCTCAACTGTGGGGGTAGAGGAGAGAGAACCTTTCAGGTAATCAGATTCCAAACCATTTAAGGATTTATAAGTTAAAACTAACACCTTGAATTCGACCTGGCAGATTGTTTAAAGTCAGTGGAGATCCCAAAGCATTGGTCTACTTTGTAACTCTGCTTAATAAAAGGACTTCAGCATTCTGTGCTAGCTTCAATACAAAAAAAATAAGTGTTATATAAATAGCTAAATTTAGAAGATGCACGTACACATTTGTTACATGTAATTACAGAGTGTATACCTAACATTCAAATGTATATCTGGAGCAGGGTGTTCTCTCCCCTTTAAGAGTGAACAGGCACTGGGACCAGTCAAACCCCATTCCAGTGTTTTGGAGCACATATGGGGAGAGAGGAAGTGGTCACAGGATGATAATTAGTATGTATTTCCAAGTAACAGTTTTTTTTAAAGGCCCAGGCCCAAGAGCTGTGTAGAATAGGGTGGAGCAGACTCTCTTCTCTCCCAGCCAACAAGGTCCTAGGAAAGAGGATAATTTATATTCTGTTTCTTTCCTCATAAGAAAAGATATATTAGAGGGAAAAGACCTCTGCTGACCTCTTTCTCCTGTGGGGGCAGGGGGCATAGGAGAGTGGGGAGAGAGACTCTAGAGACGGAAGCCTTCAAAGTTGCTGCTCTGCAACTGAGCAGGGAATGACCCAAATGAGCTTAAGAGGGGCTGACAGGGAGACCCCGAAAAGAATCTGGAAAGGGCTGAAAACTGAGCCAGAAGGTTTTATGAAGAGTGTCTGAGTGGAAAACAGATCAGATCTTCAGGATGGAGGGGCTGAATCCAATTTGATTGAGGCTGGTGTGCAGACTCTGTTTTTTGTTTTTTTGGGGGGGTTGTTTGTCTTTTTGTACTAGTGTACCCTGGAAGATGGACTTTAGTTAAAAGACTTATGCCAGAGAGCCGAGTAACTGGAGCAGCCAAAGCTGGCTGTGGTTTTTTTCAAAGAGGCCTTTAGAAGAGGAAACTGAAGAAGGGCCTCTGCGTGGCCACTTCAGAGGGCACTGAGGAGGCAGCATACACTTTGATAATACCAACAATAACAAGTATAATTATTACAGTTGGTTGGAATTTTTTTGTCTCAATGATTTTTCAACTAAAATGCCCCTCCCCACCCCAAAAAAACCTAGAATTTTCTGTGGTACATGTCCCATTTCTTGTGGCTCAAACTTTCAGGTATAAATAACATCTTCAGGGCAAAGGGCTAAATTCTGCGGACTTTCATTCTATACAATCCCAGTAACTTCAGCAGGTTGAATATGGTATAAGTCAGTGCAAGATTTGATTAAAAAAATGTTGAGAATAACGTCTCATTTTTCACTCACAGGACAGAGGTTTGGTTCTATAATGTGGACAGGAGTGAGAAAAGCAATGTGAGCTAAATCACCCTGAGAACAAATGTTTGTTTTTAGACTTTGTGCTCACAAGGCTACTGAGATGCACAGAAGGCCAAGGCCTTGATACAGTAAACTATCCTAGCTTTTCTTAGAAAATATGTGCATTTATGAATCCAGTATGTAACTTTGCATTATCAGAACATCCTTAAAAGTTGAGATTGGGAAACCTATTAGTCAATAAGATAGTTCCCTCTAGTCTGTCCAAAATTGATTATGTAATCTGTTTTTAGCACTGCAAAGAGGATAGTTTCTTCTAAATTTTCTTAATAATCAAGAATAATAGCAGTCATACACCTTTATAGGAGCCAGGGAGTTAATGAAAATGCAGAAAAAAATGAAATAAAAGTTAATGAAAAAGGATTTCCTTACTAATCAAACAAGTTTTAATTTTTCTTTGACATGAGAGGATGACTTCAGAACAATTAGAGAGAAAAAAAGTATATAATTGCCAGGGGAAAAAAAGCTGACTAAAACTGTCTTCCAGTATAAGTGTTTTAATGTTTCTGAAATTCAAGTGATTCATGTGTTAGTGACATTTTATTCTGGTTCTTAAACAAGGTGCATCAGTTTATTTTGTTCTTCTTGAGAGAACAGCATCTACTAGAGTTGTGTTCTCAATTATTGTAAGCTAAAACTCCTAAGAAAATGACACTTATGAAACCAAAACAAATAATTATTCATTTCAGCCAATTTAAATTAAAATGTATTTTTCCTTTAACAGATAGCCATTAAAAGAATCCAGATGGCAGCATTCCAGTAACAATATGTTGCCATTCGATTAAAAATCTCACCTTTTGCTCTTCTGCATATGTTCTGGACATTAATTCAGGGGCTAAGTAGTCCAACAAAAATCTGTTGCCCCCCAAACTAGTGTGACAGTACTGCATACTTTCACTATAGGAAAACTATAGTAGCATTTTATTTCTTGCCCACAGCATTTTCCATAGTACTGTTGACTACTCCTGATTAACCTGGATTGTCTGGCTGGAATGCAGCATTCATTCATTCATTGGCTCAGAACCTCCGGCAATGTTTTGCTTCTCAGAAATTGGCATTGATGTTGCCCATTGGCTTTGATAATTAAATTGTACACCTGTTCAGAAATAAGCACCAGATTGTTAATGATTCTTGGCCATCATACTGTCAGTAATTTTCCAACAATATTTCTCTTCAAATTAGCAGTATATTTTTGTGTTCATCTAATAGTGAGACAAACTGTTCCAAGTGTTTCATTGCAATATATTGGTAAATCTTCAAGCATCAGTGTTCTAAATCAATAATACTTTAGTTAACGTGGGAAAACTGGTGAGAAAGATAAGCATTTTTAATGAAAGCTTCTTTAAGTTATGATCTCATGATCAATCTTGATAAGGCATATTTAATTGCACAGTTTTGTTACAGGAGATCTCATGAAACCATATAAAATAAATTACTTTGTGGTGTAATAATGCACTAATTTGAAATCCCATCATATCATATTCTCTGTAAAAAATAAGTTGTCTTAATTGCATTAATAGCTACATGTTATTGAATCACTGTGGGAAAAGATCAAACAAATATGAATGGAGTGTATGTGAAAAAATAAATGACAGAATGAATTACCATATATTAATGTAATTACCTGTTAGACTTTTTTAGATGTGATACTATATGTAGCAGCATTATTAACATGTTAAAGCCATATAACAATCATATATTGCATATTACATTACTAAATGTGCCATTACAAGATGCATCAGCCTTCTGTTTCAGGCAGACCATGCTTTCAGTCCTGTTCACCTTGTGATATTTCATAAATTCATTGGGGACACAAATATCAGGTGCAAAAGTTACCTATTCCATTCACTAAACGTATTTTCACCTTAATTCTGCCTTTGCATTTTCTAGTGAGACATATTATGGATCTCAAGGGCAGAATACTGGATGGCTGGGCATTTTTTGAGCTGCATGGAAGAACCTGGGATTATCCAGTAGTTACAACCCCAATTCTTTTAAAATTCAACCAAAGTAGGGTCAAATATATAACATGAACCTCTTAACTTTAAGGGGTATTGTCAAAGTTGTAAAGCCTTAGCAACTGACATAACATATGGAGCAAAATTTAATGTGTTTTATACCTTTTGATTTGCAACTTTTAATTGTATCTGTAGTTCCAAATTTTAAAACGTACTGAAACAAATTGGTGAACAGGACTTGTAAAAAATCCCCCCAGTCTTTCCCAGTAATGAGTGGGATAGCTGCACAACACTATTGGAATGGTCCTCTCCATTAGATAGCAATTTTACAGGGCTGCTGTGGATAATGTTCTGGACTTAACCTGAGGCCCTGCTAAGATTATCTCGGTAGCCCAGTATTTTATTTTTATTATTATTGGTGGTTGTTGTTGTTATTTATGTGGGGGGAGAATTCTTTTTCTTGCATGTGTTCATTCTTTCCTTCACTGGCACATCTATGTGGTTTATTGTCACTCCTGGAGCCTCCAGCATATGTGGGTATGCACAGAAGCAAGCCTCCCAGCCTGGATCAACAGACTTGAGCTAGCACTCTAAAAATAGCTATGTAGACAGTGATATGAAATCACAGCGCAGGCTGAAGCCTGGCTCTGAAGCTTAGGGAGTGTGGGTAAGGCCAGAAGAGATCAGACTTGGCTAAGAGGGAATATGACTGGGCCCAGGAAGGGTCAAAATGGTGACCAGTTCAGAAAACCCTGCTGTTCTATGTCCTGAGACAAGAATTAACCAGCAGGGCCCAGAAGCAACTGGAGACTGTATAACCTCTCAGGAAACCAGTTGGAACATAAAAAAAGGAAGAGGCAGTTAGCTGCTGGGACTGGTTGAACAAGCAAAGTATCTGCTGAGGAAAAGAAGACTCAGAGACTGCTGTTTTATTTGAATCCTGAAAATAGGGGTTTGCTCATAATTCAAGTGTCACAGGTTTTGAAGTACATTTCACAATTTGGCTGATGTAGTCTTTCTGTTCTATAATACCACTACATCAGGTGATTCATATTTTCTCTCTTATAAACTTTAGTTTATTTTAAAAATAGAAAGAAGTCATAAGCTAAACAAAATATTTTGAATTTATTCAAATAAAATGTTTTGATTGACCTGCTGCATGATTTTTTTTTTTTCAAAATTTCATTTAACAAAAAAGAGAATCACAATCTTTGTGCACCTTAAGGGAGTAGCACTGCTTGGGAAATGGATTTCCTCTCCCACAAAAATATTCAAAGTATCAAAAAAAATTCCTGTCACAAACTGGGACAAAAAGTAGAAGCCCTGAAAAATGTTGCAAACCAAAAAATCAGATTTTTTGTTTGTTTGTTTGTTTGGGTCAATGGAAAAAATGTTTTGATTTTGACCATTTTTTAATTTTTACTATCATTAGCTTACATTTCTAATTGAAAAAGGGTTTCAGACAAGAAAACTGGAAAATTTCATTTCAGAAATTTCAAAATTAAACATTTTAACAATTTGGAAACCTCTAAAATTTTTCAACTTGAGAAATTTGTCAAAGCGAACACTATTCCACAAACATTTGACCAAAAAAAAAAAAAAGTTTCAGCCAAAAATTTCTAATCAGGCCTAGTTAGGAGTTCCAAAACTCATCTCTTTGACACTTATTGCTGCTGCTATTTCTGTGCATTTCACAACTCTTACTATGTAGTATGGCCTCCTATATCTACCCTACAGGAGAGGCACTTGTCATTACTCCTTTATGACAAATACATTAACTGAGAGACTGCGCAGGGTCAGATCTGGCAGAATGCTAGGCATTAGAACTAGAGTTAGCCAGAAGAATTTAATCAAAACCAATTTTTTTCATGAAATCATATTGATTTTGATAAAACTTTGCTTAGGAAAACAATTGAAATGTCCCACTTTGACATTTTTTAAACAAAAAGTTTGTTTTTGTATCAAAATAACTTTTTATGTCCAAATTTTATTTTATATTAAAAATGAAGAGGTTGAAATCAAAACAAAATGTTTTGGATGTGTTTAAATAAAACATTTCAACTGGTCTGAAATTATTTGTTTTTCAGAATTTCATTTTAAAAACACAAAAAATATCTTTTTTGAGGGGTAGAGGGGAGGGGGGTGGCTTTTTTCCCAATTTGGTCCTCTCATTGGTTTTGGTGTTTTTGAATCTCAACATTTGGGGAGGGATGGAAAATCTATTTTCTCATAGCTCTATTTAAAACCCAGGTCTCATCATTCATTCATACTGCCCATCAGAAAGAGTATACCAAGTTCATATATTTCTAACTACTTTTCTATCCACTAGGCAACACTGCCCAGAGCCAGGAATTGAACTGAAAAATCCTGTTTTCCAGTATTTGATTGCTGTCTAGTACATAGTCATATATGCCACCAGCAAAGTATGTGTCTCATTCTGCACTGTGGCTGTGCCACTATTTCAGGTCAAATTGCAGATAGTTGTACTAGGGATCTGAATTCAAACCCTGATGTCAATACGTGCAGGGTTGGAGTCCTTATGGTTGGATATCATGGAATATCTGGGGTTTTCTCTAATATTTTTACTATGACTGGTTTACTTAAGTCACACAGGGTGAAAACATCTTTAAAAACAGACTTTTCAGAACTCGGTTATAGTCTGTCTATTGCAGCATGATAAAATGCAGGTGTTCCACATTGTATTCTTTGCCACAACTTACTTTTAATCTGTGATATAGAGAGGTTTGGAGGTTGAAACGTTGGATTTCTGTGGTTTTTCTCCCACCCAAAGGAAGACCAAGAGACTTTTGTTTGCATCAAGCCAAAAGAGGAAACTTGGAAGCTAGATTCAAGATAAACTCAAGGAACAAAATGTTAATCACTTATTCATATTGGTGACCAGTTACCTACAGGAATAGTCCCACTGGAGATTGGAGTCAGTGGGTCTATTCCTGTGTGTAACTGCTCATCAGTATGAATAAGAAAGGTTCACAATATGGCCTTAACAGGATTTTGTTTTTACTTCTTGCTTGGCTGGGTTTTTCTGCTCAAGGACCACACATTCACAGTGAGATAAATGCATACAGTTGGACGCACCCACCGCCACTCTGTTCTTATTCCCCAGCAGGGGCAAAGAATTACTCTTATAGGTATAGCACAGATTTATGATTTAATTAATACATTTTGATTTAATACAATTTAATAATACATCTTGTGAGCTGAACACATCTATTTTCTATTCGTTAGCAGAAAGCAAATTACATTCCTACTTAATTATTTTGTTTGTCAGCTCTTTTCACTATATATTTTTGTTTACAAGAATCAGCTTCACAAACCTTGCAAAGTCCATTTCTTGTCTAGTAACTATCACTGCAGTATATAGCAATGAAAGACTTTTGCAAGCCATCTTTTTTTCCATTTTCCTTTGGCCTGGCTGCAGACACTATGGAGTCTTGGCTTAGTTTAGTCAGCACAAGATGTGATCCAAAGACATTAGAGATTTATTAGGTAAATCCTTTATGAAATTTTTTCATAGCATAGATCACCTCATCCTAGAGAGATTGCCTCATGGACCATCTCCTCTCCTTGTGGCAACTATAGCAACAGCTTATATGGAACAGTAACTTTTAAAAAGTAAATAATTTTAGTTTCTCTTAATGGAATTTTGCAGCTGAGAACAAAACACCAACAGCCAGCATCATGTGAGCAGTGATGTCTTTTAAGAGCTAGTGGTGGGCCACAATCTACAATGTAGTCCATTTTTTGTTTGTGTGAGGTTTATTTTTCATGATATACTCTGAAGGTACAAGAAAAGCATGGGATAATGAGCTGGTATTTGGATATTAATTCCAGATGTGAGGTGTGTCTCTTTTTCAAGTGTTTGATTTATTGGAGGAAACCCCTTTATTAAAAAACTTTGATCAGGTTTCACTAAAGAAGTCTTTTTTAAAAAGTACACAGAGAGAGAAGAGTGAAAGAAACAATTAAAATGTGTATAAACTTTAGTTTACCCACAGAATTAAGTAACAAATTGACAGAGCTGATTTTTAAATAAAAAAACAAATCTTTTTGTTGCAAATAAAAATGTATTTATGCAAATCTTTCTATTTAGGGAATGACAAAATATGAAGGTTACAATAATCTGGAGATATTAGAGATTTGGAACTTGCAAATCCTAAAAGATGTGAAATCACCTTAGCATGTATTCTATGGTATTAGTTCTTATGGAAGCAGTAAATTACAATTAAAAAAATAAATTGGAACTGTGGTAAAGTTGTTAAAGGTTTATTCTCGTGTCAAATTAAAAAAGAAAATATATTTGAAATTTTGCTTCAAAGAAGTTTTTTTCCCTTAGGAAAACAGTGTTAAGAATTTGACATTCTTCTCACTATAGAAGGGAGATTAAGTACTGTGACAGGATTTTTTTTTTTTTCCTGAATATATGCACATGTTGATCTTAGTGTGAGGTGAGGTGAGGATTCAAAGAACTGTGGGTCAGGAAATCCTTGACATGAATCACTTCACATGGATCAATTGTGACTGACTTGGATTAGATAAAAACAATAAAACAAGTTTATTAACTACACAGAGATAGATTTAAGTGAGTATAACTAATAAGACATAAAGGTCAGAAATGGTTACAAGAAAAATAAAGATAAAATGTTTACCAATGCCTAACTTAACAAACTATATCAGATTCAAGCAAAATTTATCACTGTATGCTTTCAGCAGTCTTACTGACCAAATCCTCTAGGTCACGGCTTCTCCCCCATAGTCCAACAAACGCTTCCTTTGTTGCTTCAGGTACAGTGAATGTGATGGACAGGGAAAGAGAGAGGGGTCCCAGGGGTGTTTGTCTCTCCTTTTTATAGTTTCAGTCCCTCTCTTGAAAAACATTTCCAGCTGAGAACTAAGAGACACAGAGTCTGTGTGAAGGGATGTCCTCTGCTGGCTTTTTCTCATCCACTTAAGCTTTCTTTGTTTCCCTTCCTGCTTGATGACTGTTTACTGCTTAAATGCAAATTAAGCAGACTGCACATTTCTTTGTTTAGGACAAACCTGTATGCCAACTTCTGTTTGGGCAGGGCTGTGGGGTTTGGAACGTGTGTTAATAATACCATACAGGGAAATTTTAAAATGTAAAATGTGTGTGGCAATATTTTATGTAATCAGGACAATGCTGATAATCAAATTATGAGTTTTCAAATGATGCCTTACAAGACATGCCTTGTAAAAAAATATTATAAAAGTGTGTAGGGTGGGAACACAGGTATATTCTGTCACATATATATTCTAATACAAAATTTAAAGAAGTTAAAATCAAAATTAAATGTTTTTATTTCGTCACAGCTAAATGTTTCAATTGACCTGAAACTTTTTTGTCCATTCACAGAGGACTTAACATTTTACGCTATTGTTCTGATTTGGATTGAAAACAAATTTTGAAACCTCAAAACCCCATGTAAAATGGAGCTTCCATATTCTATACAGCATAAATGGGACCACTAGATTCATTCCATATAGACCAGTGCACACCATGAGATGGTGACAATCAACCCATGCTTGATGTGAACTGGAATTGTAAAGACTGAAAGATCCCATTATCAATCTTTTGAGACATCAAATCACCCCAAAAGGTGATTTATTTTAACATAGAGAATTATCACACACAAGCAGACAAAGACAAGAAAGATGCACCTGAACTAGAGGAGGAAAAATGGAAAATAATACAAGATACAGGCAGTAATTTATAGAGATCCTGCACTACTGACCCAGCTTCTCTGTGCAGGTGTTCACTCAGTCAGTTCATGCTATTCTTTCCACATACAGCCTTGTTGAGACCTTCATTCAAGTGTTTTAACTTAAATAACTTTCCATTTCAACAAGCTTCATGCCTTAACTCTTAGACTGGCATATAGTAACCATCCAAGTTTGCTTTCACTGAGAACATTTCTGCATGAAGAATGTTTCTGCATTGATGCCTGAGAGGTCACATACATGTCTTATTAGGACATTTAATTAGTTCAAAAGGTGGGATTTTTTTCTGTTATGCCCGTAACTGAAATTGAATAATAATTTTGTAAAGTGGTCTTCTTATGTGAGAAGGATCACTTGTTGGAATGTGTCTTCTTGAAAGAATTTTCAGTCTGATCTCAATTGCGATTTCTGTATGCTGGGCAATTGAAAGCTCTCTATAAGTGCCCCCAACGTTCAATGTTCATATTACACTGCTTTACAGCCAAAATACTTCTGAAATAAATGTAGTCAAACGTTACCAATTCTGGGTCACTGAGAACGAAAATGATGCTTAAAATTGTTGATTGGCTCTAGTTTTCAAGATATGCTACTGGGTCAGTATATACGACCCTTGACTTGGGAATGGCGGAGGATAAGTGAGTTATAAAGGGAAGGGATCTCAATTTAAACCAGAAATGACTAAAATGCATCTTTGACTGGATCTATGAATAAATCTATGATTGGGTTTGGATAGTACTTGCTTTTTAGGCAAAACAATGAATGATGCAATCTGAAGCTGGTATTGCGTCATACATGATATGAATTGCATCATGTTATTCCTAGAAGTCATGGATGATGCAATCATAACGAAGCTTACATCACTCTGCTGAACAAATTGCCCTATATCAGCTCTAGAAATCATACAGTGTCGTGCTCTCTTATTTGTCAGTGTTTGATTTTGCAAAGGGACACATTTCTGTTTAGCCAAAGTGAGCAGAGATGCCTCGTACTTGTGTGAACAGTGCAGATTACTTCTGCTAGGTCTGTGGTGAAGTGACTTTTGCATCACAAAAGCGCAGTATAACCATTCTGGTTAAGAAAGCCTATCACCTTTATTTTGGCTGCAAAATTGGAGATCAGGACAAGAGGTGGGCCCCACACATATGCTGCAAAACTTGTGCAACAAATCTTCACCAGTGGTTGAACAGGAAAAGGAAATCTATGCCTTTTGCAGTGCCAATGATTTGGAGAGAGCAACAGATCATACCAGCAATTGTTACTTCTGCATGGTACCTCCAGTTGGGAAAGGGGTGTCAAAGAAGAAAAAGTGGACTGTGCATTATCCAAACATTCCATCAGCAATACGCCCAGTACCCCCCAGAGAAGGACTGCCAATTCCTGATGCACCAGAATCATTCTCACTGGAGTCAGATGAGGAAGAGGATGAAACTTCTGGTCCTGAACCATCAATGTCACAGGACCCTGTAATAGGTCCTTGCCGGGGCTCAACCCTTCTGGGCAGGAGGGGAGCCACACCTACTCACTACTGTGGGAACAAGCAGTCCGTTAGTCCAGAAGCTCCGGCCCTCTGGTGCAGGGGCGGAGCAAAGCCGACAGCCAGCTCAGGGCTCAGGCCCTCAGACAGGGGCTGAGCAGGCAACCGTTAGTTCAGGGCTCAGGCCCTCGGGTGCAGGGACTGAGCCGACCACAGTTCGTTCAAGGCTCAGGCCTTCCGGTGCAGGGGCTAAGCAAGCAACAGTTAAGGAGCCCAGGCCCTGGATCAGGGCGGGGCACACACAGTTATAGCTCAGGCCCTTGGTTGCAGGGGCTGAGCGAGCAAACAGTTAAGGAGCCCGGGCCCTGGATCAGGGCGGGGCACACACAGTTATAGCTCAGGCCCTTGGTTGCAAGGGCTGAGCGACCAAACAGTTAAGAACAACAAGGAGTCTGGTGGCACCTTAAAGACTAACAGATTTATTTGGGCATGAGCTTTCGTGAGTAAAAACCTCACTTCTTCGGATGCATAGAGTGAAAGTTACAGATGCAGGCATTATATACTGACACATGGAGAGCAGGGAGTTACTTCACAAGTGGAGAACCAGTGTTGACAGGGCCAATTCAATCAGGGTGGATGTAGTCCACTCCCAATAATAGATGAGGAGGTGTCAATTCCAGGAGAGGAAAAGCTGCAGACTTCAAAGAGAAACAGCAGAACTCAAATTCATTTGCAAATTCAACACCATTAATCTGGGCTTGAATAGGGACTGGGAGTGGCTGGCTCACTACAGAAGCAGCTTTTCCTCTCCTGGAATTGACACCTCCTCATCTATTATTGGGAGTGGACTACATCCACCCTGATTGAACTGGCCCTGTCAACACTGGTTCTCCACTTGTGAAGTAACTCCCTGCTCTCCATGTGTCAGTATATAATGCCTGCATCTGTAACTTTCACTCTATGCATCCGAAGAAGTGAGGTTTTTACTCACGAAAGCTCATGCCCAAATAAATCTGTTAGTCTTTAAGGTGCCACCAGACTCCTTGTTGTTTTTGTAGATACAGACTAACACGGCTACCCCCTGATACTTGACAAACAGTTAAGGTACGCCTAGGCTCCTACAGCCGAGCGTTGGGTGAGGGGGAAGCTTGCCACCCGTGAGCGGGGGTGGCAGGGGGGAACGCAGGCCCACCCACTCCACTGCGTTCCAGCCCGGGGCCCTAGCAGCGGTTACTACCGCTGCTGGTCAGTGGGATATCCTGCCCGAAACACACTGACATTGGCTCACATTTGTCTGCAGCCTGACTGGGGTCGGCTATCCCCGGGCTACTTCCAGGTTCCCCCTCAGGGCCTACCTCGTTCGTTGCACCGGGCTCGGGCCAGTCCAGCTGCATGGGCTCCTCTCGGCCAGGGCTTGGTGGCAGGTCCGGTAGCTCCGTCGGGAAATCAGGCCAACTGCACTCGGGTGGCTCCTCCAGGTAACAGCAGGGGCGGAGGGGTTCTGGTGCGGTCTCGCCTTCAGGGTTAGCGTGTGGGGGTTCCAAGGGTTCCTCCCAGCGACGGGAGCGGACGGGCTCCGGCGGCTCCTCGTAGTGGGCCCAGGGCAGCTCTGGCCAGTTAGGGTCCTGGCCTTGGGCCTCGGAGGTCTCCGGGCCGCACGTCTGCTCTCTGTGGTGGCTGGCAGCTGACTGAGTTCTGGCGGCCGGCCTTTATACTTCCTGTCCCGCCCCTTGACTTCCGGGGGGCGGGAACAGGCGGTGGTGGCTCCACCCACTCCGGTGCCTGCAAGGGTGCTCCCTCTTCTGGGCAGGAGGGGAGCCACACCGACTCACTACAGACCCACATTTTCTCCCATCCTCCTCCTCTGAACCACACCTCATAACACAAGGTGAACTGAATGACCTTGTCAGGGATTTGGAACTACTCAAGAGTAAGGTAGAGCTGTTGGGCTCCAGACTACAGCAGTGGAATCTCCTGGCAGGTGATATTAGAGTTTCCATGTTCTGTGACCGTCAAAAGGATCTTGTCCCATTCTTCTTCATGGAAGGTGATCTTGTAGCCTGCAACAACATCGATGGTGTGATGGCAGCCCTCAACATCGTTCACGATCCAGATGAGTGGAGACTGTTCATTGATTCATCAAAGACGAGTCTTAAAGCTGTTTTACTGCATAATGGCAATGTTGTACCATCAATTCCAGTTGGTCATGCAGTCCATGTGAAGGAAACCTATGACAACATGAAACAACTTTTGAGGTGCATAAGTTATGACCAACATCAATGGCAGCTTTGTGGCAATTTGAAGGTTGTTGCTCTCTTGCTTGGTCTGAAGACTGGATACACAAAGTACTGCTGTTTTCTCTGCGAATGGGATAGTCGTGCAAGAGATTCCTACTACATCAAGAAAGATTGGCCACTCTGACAGTCATTGGAGCCTGGGAGGAAAAGTGTTCAGCATCCACCACTTGTTGAATCAAGGAAGATTTTGTTACCACCCTTACACATCAAGCTGGGTCTGATGAAGAACTTTGTCAAGGCCATTAACAAAACACAAGCAGCTTTCAAGTACCTCCGTGGAAAATTTCCAAGGTTAAGTGAAGCTAAGATAAAGGAAGGTGTCTTTGTTGGTCCTCAGATTCGTGAACTTCCTCGAGATGATGCATTTGACCATGCACTGCGTGGCAAGGAAAAGATGGCATGGAAAGCCTTCCAGTTAGTGTCAATACATTTTCTCGAAAACAACAAGGCAGACAACTACAGGTTATTGGTGGAAAACCTCCTCAAGGCATACAAAAGCCTTGGTTGCAACATGTCACTAAAGAGACATTTTTTGCACTCTCATCTAGATTTTTTTCCACTGAACTGCGGAGCAGTGAGCGACGAGCACGGCGAGCGATTTCACCAGGACATTGCAACAATGGAGAAACGCTATCAGGGCAAATGGAGCCCATCAATGCTTGCAGACTATTGCTGGACAGTGACAAGAGATGCTCCATTTAATGAATACAAGAGACAAGCCAAGAAGCGCCGAGTAGACACTGAATAGGACTAAACTATGTACATAATAGTTTTTTGCCTTTTGTTTCATAATAAATTTTATTTATATAACCCTTTTGCTGATTTTTAAAGTGTTACATAAACCGGACAGAAGAAATATTATCATGTAAAGCAACCATAAACACATGAAAAGACCCAGGTTTACAATTTATGATTAAAACTCTATCTACACAATATACATAGACATAAAATGTAAAAACTTAAATATCTTAGAAACAGTAGCCAATCAGTTGTTTTAATTGTCATATTTGAATTCAGCACATCAAAATACATAATAAATAGCACATTTTATCTCTGAAGCAGATGACTTCTCAAAAATTGTAGACCAGTGTTACCCCCAGGGCTGAGATGAGAAGTCTCTCTTCTTATTTTCAGGATACATATGGGTAGCTTCATCAGTGCAGCAAGTCTGTTGTATTGCTGGAGAATTCTTTTTGTAAAAGCAGTAATAATTGTTGAGGAAAACAGATTATTAGGTTCAGGAGACAAAAAAATGTTATTGAACAAGTGAGAATTTGTTTGTGTAAATTCCTAATATGTAGAAAGAACTCATTTTTTTCTCCTGGGATTTAACTGATTGAATTGCTAACATACAAAGTAGAGAGCAGAACAGTAATATCTCACAGACATTAGTCAGAACTAGTTTGAAGTAGTTGGCGACTTTAAATGGTCTCTATTGTAGTCAATGTTTAAAGAGAGAGGAAGAGTACCATTTTATCTGTGTCCTTAAAATTAGTTATTGTTCCTTGCTAAAATTGTTCTGACACTAAACACAAATACTATTTGAAGAATGATGAATGGACTTATTTTCTAGGTACTTAAATAGCCATGTGCTTCACCACTAATATTGAATTTTAATCTTGAAAAGTAACTTTACTTCCCAAGAGGTCTTTTAAAAAGATCCACAACAGTTTCCAATAGGCTGAATATTATACATTTGTCCAAATTCTAGGACTGGCTAGTTGTCATAGGTAAGTTTCTCTCTCCCCCCCCAAGCATTTCCTGTAATCATAACTCTATCTATGCAGTCACAAAGGTCCTTCAACGGACAATTTGTCATTTCTGTGTCTGTCAGTGGCTCTTTTCTTTGTTCTTAAAAGTTTAATTTTAATTGTCTATTAAAAGTACTTAACAAGTCTCAGTACAGATTTCATTCATATTTTACTCTAAAGACCACTAGAAGTACTTTTTTCAAGCAATTAGGTAGTGATATACAGCATTCTATTTCAGATAGCCATTTGGAGCTATTACTAATGGAAGCAAAAGCTAGGATTTGCCCTACATATTCTCCTTTAGAGGAATGTAGTTATCACACTCTTAACATTTCACTTGGAAGCCTTAGGCAATAACTTGTATTTACTATCTATTATATACACTAATCCTCTTCATATGTTACCCTCTTCACATAAAAGGAACTTCTAAATAGCAATTAAATACTTGATTTTGACTGTTTGGCCATAACTAAGACTAATTGAAGGCATATTAGTATATGTAAACACGTGGCTTCTACCATAAAGTATCATCACAGACTTACAGTGGTTGTCATCAAGGAGTCAACATTTACCTACAATTCTCACACAGTGATATCTGAGATACTGCATGGGGAAATACAGTGGTATGTTAGATGCTACTGTGTGGTACTTCTGGGTAACTGACCTTTCAATGGCAATCATTTAGTGTCTCTGGCCTTAAATGTCAGGTGCTTCCAAATTTCAGCCAAAGAGATTTGTTCTGCATGATGTAGTTGGTTTAATCAATTTATTTTTGATAAAGTGGTATTGTACTTTTGTATTTGAGGGTCTATTTAATACTACTATGGCTTACAGTAGTAAAGCGCGGGCCGAGGGATGGGCTGGCTGCCCTTCCCACAGACCCCATTGGCCTGGAGTGGCGAACCGCAGCCAATGGAAGTTGCGATCGGTCGAACCTGTGGATGTGGCAGGTAAACAAACCGGCCCAGCCCGGCAGGGGCTTTCCCTGAACAAGCGGCGGGCCAGCTTTGAGAACCACTGATTTAGACCACAGTCGTTAGTTGTCTTCTGAAGCACAGGTAGCTTACTGTGTGTACATAGGTGTGTTACAGAGCTCCAAAGAAAAGTTGCCTATTTTTTTGCCTAGTTCAGCTTTCTAGCTGGGATTGAAATACCAGAAAATTTGCCCTCAATTGGGACTGAAAGCAGGTAACTGAAAATTAAGAGAGTAGTATGAAAAATAGGAAAAGAGAATTTAGAAAAGTAAGTGAATAGTATGTATAGACGACTGGGTAGAGGAGTGATGTTGCCAAGTAGATGAGATTTAGAAACTATAATATGATATTTTCTTTTCTGAATTAATAATAATATTTTCCATGATAATGCTGAGATAATCTCCCATTTCCATTTGATTAAAGAGGAAGGCTTTTCATATAACCAATGGCACAGGACAGCTCTTTTAAAAAGAGTCATTACAGTCAAAACTGCAGGTTGTGGGGGTTTTGTTGTGGTTTGTTTATTTGTTAAAGATAAACAAAATGTGAGTACCTTCATCTTGTCTAATAGCCAGAGTTTGGCTGATGGTGTGATGGGAAAATTTAAAATAGAGAAGTAAGATTGCAGACTTGATGCCAAAGGGAGCCTATTTTTGTCCGACTAAAGTATATGTGATAGAGATGCTAGAGAATGGTGACACTTCCAACATTTTGTACTCTTAGTTTAGCTGAGTACAGTGTTGCAGAAGTCCAATGCCAGGGTGCAATCCCAACCAGTGAAGGATTGTGTCACCATCTGCCCTGTAATCTTGGGAGCTTCAAAATGGTTTGTTGCTGTAGTTCCCAACTTGGGCCCCTCACAAACATCCTCACAGCATGCAGGTTGCTCCCTGAGAATCTGAGTATAGCTGTAGCTTGCCAGTAACACTCCAGTCACACTCTGACTTCCAGCCTTGATTATCACTTACAGGGTGACCCCAACACATGACTAGTCCTAAATTATCCCAAAACTGTGTTCTGCACTATCCACTCTGTCCTGTACTGCTCAGATATTATAGGTCTGTTGCTCTTACAGGGGGTCAATATTCAACAGTTTGTTTTTTCACTGGAGCTACCCAAAGAGTTCAGTTTAAACACAACACTGGATTAGTTTTGATTAAAAAAAATAACCAAAGTTGATTTAACTAAAAAGAGAGATATTTATGTGAGTACAAGTATAAGGGCTTGTCTATACTTACGCGCTGGTTCGGCAGCAGGCAATCAAACTTCTGGGTTCGATTTATCGCGTCTTGTCTGGACGCGATAAATCGAACCCAGAAGTCCTCCCCGTCGACTCCGGTAATCCTGCTCGGCGAGAGTAGTACGTGGAGTCGACAGGGGAGCCTGCCTGCTGCGTCTGGACCACAGTAAGTTTGAACTAAGGTACGTCGAACTAAGGTAGCTGAAGTTGCGTACCTTAGTTCGAATTGGGGGGTTAGTGTAGACCAGGCCTAAGGTATTATAGTCAGAAATGGTTACAAGAGAAATTAAGAAAAAACTCTTTTTAGTAGCTAAAACTTAAACTAGACTTGGTTCAAGTTAAAATCCTTACCATAAATTTCCAGCAACGGGGCTGACCAAATTTTCAGGTCCAAACCCCGCCCAAAGGCTGGCTTCTTTGTCAATTAGTGAGAAAGATAGTGAGAGCAAGAAAGAGAGAGAATATCTGGGATGCTTTTGCCTCTCACTTTATAGTCCAGTCACCCATTGAAAAGCATTTTCCTGAGGGTTACACATAAATAACGTTCCTTCCCATTGTGAGGATGGAGTCTCGTGGGTGAAAGAGGTTCCATTTTGTTGCTTGCTAAAAGGCAGATCAAACTGTTCCTGCCCCCCTTTGTTGCCAAAGAATGACCACTTGACACTCAACTTTAATGACACCTGGCTAGAGGCTTTAGCTTGTCCTCTGTCTTTGAGGAACATGTTTACCCCCTCCCCGGACTTGTCTGGTAACCATGTTTCAGTCATAATTTCAATTTATGTTCATAACTTTATATAAAATGTTGCTACACACATTATTTCACCATGATATTATTGACTGAATTATTTTCAAATGATACCTCACAAGCATATTTTGTATGAAGATTATTACAGTAGTGCATAGGGTGTGAATACAGGGGTGCATTCGGTCATAACCATTTATTTAGTACTTGTATTATGGAGTAAGCAAAGAGTGTATTAGGAAGACGTTACTTTGACATTTTGTCATATTCTGGCCTAACTTTCATATGACAAGGCAAAATAAAGTTTCTTAGATGATTTTTTTTCTGGGTGGATTGGATTAGAATACAGGAATTTATTGAGTTAGTGGTAGTAAGCCCCAGCAAAGGGAAATTTGGCCCTAAAGGTGGCAACCATATCTTCTAAAAGAGAAAGCCTGGCTGTCTAGAAACTACTTCTAGACCTTTTATGGCTCAAATATGGTATTTCTTTGTTTAGCATGCTTAGAATCATCCCAATACATGAGGTAATACCATAGGGTTAGATGGGGTAGAGGTAAATTGTCATCTAAAGTGTGAGATGTCCCTCCAGAGACTGGACTCTCTGCCCATCTTTCTCAGTAACATGTGAAATTGCTACTCCATGTTTGGAAAACTCACTTGCATGAGTTGCTCACATAGTTTGAACCCCCCGATGCAACTGCTAAAGCTATACAATTAAAATATACTAGAGAAGAGATAGCTAAAAGCAAGGAGGTATACCAGTACCTAGAGTTCTAGGAGCAAAGATTTCTCTCCCAGCATTTTCCATTTCAAAGTTGCAGCCCTTAATTTTGGGATGTTCTTTTGTGTAAAATAATTTACTCAAAGAATGTTAAATTATTTTATCACTTTACAAATATTACCTAATACTCACATCATCTCTTCAAAGTATGTACTGCAGGATTAGCCTCCAGTTCCAGAAAGGAGAACTGAAACGATGGTGTTATAGCTAGAATTCCAGTTCAGGAGTTCTTTGCTGCTGTTCTCAGGGCCGGTGCTACCATTAAGGCAAACTAGGAGGTTGCCTAGGGCGCCAAGATTTGGGGGTGCCAAAAAGCGGTGCCCCCAATTTTTTTTACAGCTTTCCCACGCCCCCTCCCTGTGCGCATGGTCGCCGCTCCACTTCTCCCGCCTCCCAGGCTTGCAGCACCAATCAGCTGTTTGGCGCCACAAGCCTGGGAGGGAAGGAGAATTAGAGTGGAGACGGCGTGCTCGGGGAGGAGGCGGAGCAGAGGTGAGCTGGTGTGGGGAGCTGCCGCATGGCTCCCCGGGGGGGGGTTACCGTGAGGGGGTGCCTCAGGGTGGAGGGGGGGCGGGGAGCTGCCGCAGGGCTTGGGGAGGGGGCGCAAGCTTGAAGTTTCGCCTAGGGCGCGAAACTTCCTTGCACCGGCCCTGCCTATACTTGAGATTATTAGTACCTGGCTGTCTCTAGAATATTAGTCTAGCTACTCCTGGTTGTCCTTTTTTTGGTGGGGAACACTGATAGTATGTTATGTTGATATTACGTTTTTCCATTTTCTAGACCTGAAATTAGAAAATTTATAAGCATACCAGTTTAGGTTTCACAGGTTTCTGTTCTCATTTCCTTTAACTTGGGGATTTTTCTACTCTAAGAACTCCTAATATTTTTATAACAATTTCTGTTGTTACATGTAATTTCAATTTGGGCAGTTCTATTCTATTACATAGTAAAGACTGATTGGAAAATAATTATTATCTTCTGTTCCTAATTTTCCACTATTGTTTATAAGACTACCATTTTTGTTTATTTTTCACTTTTTTTTTACCTCTAACATTTTGAAAATTCCCTTTTTGTTACTGTAGGTCAATGACAGACAATTTTTGCATCACTGAGTGCACATTGGGAAACTTGCCAAGTGTCCAAAGCCCACACCTAATCTGCATATAAATGTATGTGGGATTTTAATCAGAGGAGAGCCCATTTACTTTTTTTAAAGTCCTATAAGTGTATACAGTCCTTCAACAGACACACAGAAAAAATATATTTGAAAGGTTGCCGGAGGAATATAAAAAGGAAATTTCACAGAGCTTTCATTTTATTGCTTTAGGAGTCAGTGAACTAGATAATCAAAGAAATCTTGACTTTTTAATTACTTTTTATTTCTATAGTGCTATATATGTGCATAGTGTTTTACAGACAAATTAAATAATTGTGTTCCTGCTCAGAGAAGCTTAAAATTTTATTAAAAGACACCAAGTGATCACAAGAAGAAAGGAAGAGGCTCTAAATAAAAGATCAAGCTTAGAGATGGGTGAATAACAGATTTTTTTGGTTTTCTGGAAATCCTGAAAATATTTTTTTTTAATTGTTTTGTGTCAATCCAAAATGAACTTTAAAAAAAAATCACTAACTAAAAAGATCAAGGAAGTTTCATTTCAGGTCAAACGAAAGATTTCACTGGATTTTAAGCATTTGAAAATATTTTTTAAAAGTTAAATTAAAATTAAGAGAAATTTTGAAAGTCATTTCAAATAAAAAAAATCAAAATGTTTTGTTTAGAAAATGTCAAAACACTTCATTTTTATAATTATTTTAGTTTTTTTCAATTGAAACAATTCTGCAAAATTGATACAAATTTTGAAATGTTTCAATGTCACCAAACAGATGTTTCAATGTCACTGAAACAGATGGTGTTATAGCTAGAATTCCAGTTCAGGAGTTTAAATGTCAACAAATCTGCATTTTTCACCCCCCAAATGTTTGTCAACAATTTTCACTTGGCTGTAATCAAGATGTTTTTCAAATATGCATTTTGTTAGTTCCTATTGGTTATCTTTTATTTTCAGATGTTGAAAGAAGTGAGTGAAACAACATACCTTTCCCAAGCCGTGCCCAGAAACCAAGGTTTCCCTCTACTACCATTCGAGATACCATAATGTGATACCATTAAGAGCAGTTTGTGCAGTTCTGCAAAACCCCACCACTGATCTCCTCTTACCTCTCCAACTACTGTCCCATCACCTTTATTCCCTTCATATCTAAGCTCTATCTATAATTGCTGTCTGGAGCTCTTGTTTTTCAGTTATACCTAGATCCTGTGCCCTTTGCATTCCACTCACCAAAATTTCTGGCCAGCGATCAGAACCAGTACTACATCCTTGTCCTCTGTGACTGTCAGCTGTCTTCAACACCACTGACCATGCTCTTCTAGAAATCTTGTCCTCCGTCAGCTTTTGTGACTCTGTTCTGTCCTAGTTCTCCTCATGCTGTGTGATCACTTTCAGCATTTTGTTGGGAAAATCCCCTTCTTCATCCCTTCTCCTACTCTGTGAAGTTTCCACAGGGCTCTGTCCTTGGCCCTCTCCCCTTCTCCCTTCACATCCTGTCTCTGGGCAACTTTATTCACAGACATGACTTCAACTATCATCTGCATGTTGATGACTGTCAGATCTACCTCTGACTGGCTCCAGACTGGCTTGGATCACAACCTGCCTTTTGACATGTCTTCATGAGCTTAACCATCAGGTTAAGTTCAGTATGGCCCAAACATGGCTTTTGATCTTTCCCTTGAAACCCTCCCTACAATCTCCTTTTGCAGTCACTGAAAACAATCTTTGCAGCATGTAACGTAGGTGATAGACCACCTGACCAGGACAGTGATAGTGATGATGAAACGCTAAGGGAAATTAGAGAGGCTATCAAAATTAAGAACCCAATAATAATGGGGGATTTCAATTATCCCCATGTTGACTGGGAACATTTCACTTCAGGACGAAATGCAGAGATAAAATTTCTCGATACTTTAAATGACTGCTTCATGGAGCAGCTGGTACGGGAACCCACAAGGGGAGAGGCAACTCTAGATTTAGTCCTGAGTGGAGTGCAGAAGCTGGTCCAAGAGGTAACTATAACAGGACCGCTTGGAAATAGTGATCATAATACAAGATCATTCAACATCCCTGTGGTGGGAAGAACATCTCAACAGCCCAACACTGTGGCCTTTAATTTCAAAAGGGGGAACTATTCAAAAATGAGGGGGTTAGTTAAACAGAAGTTAAAAAGTACAGTGACTAAAGTGAAATCCCTGCAAGCTGCGTGGGCATTTTTTAAAGACACCATAATAGAGGCCCAACTTCAATGTATACCCCAAATTAAGAAACACAGTAAAAGAACTAGAAAAGAGCCACCATGGCTTAACAACCATGTAAAAGAAGCAGTGAGAGATAAAAAGACTTCCTTTAAAAAGTGGAAGTCAAATCCTAGTGAGGCAAATAGAAAGGAGCATAAACGCTTCCAGATTAAGTGCAAGAATGTAATAAGAAAAGCCAAAGAGGAGTTTGAAGAACGGCTAGCCAAAAACTCCAAAGGTAATAACAAAATGTTTTTTAAGTACATCAGAAGCAGGAAGCCTGCTAAACAACCAGTGGGGCCCCTTGATGATCGAGATACAAAAGGAGTGCTTAAAGATGATAAAGTCATTGCGGAGAAACTAAATGGATTCTTTGCTTCAGTCTTCACGGCTGAGGATGTTAGGGAGATTCCCAAACCTGAGCCGGCTTTTGTAGGTGACAAATCTGAGGAACTGTCACAGATTGAAGTGTCACTAGAGGAGGTTTTGGAATTAATTGATAAACTTAACATTAACAAGTCACCGGGACCAGATGGCATTCACCCAAGAGTTCTGAAAGAACTCAAATATGAAGTTGCGGAACTATTAATTAAGGTTTGTAACCTGTCCTTTAAATCAGCTTCTGTACCCAATGACTGGAAGTTAGCTACTGTAATGCCACTATTTAAAAAGGACTCTAGAGGTGATCCCGGCAATTACAGACTGGTAAGTTTAACATCGGTATTGGGCAAATTAGTCAAAACAATAGTTAAGAATAAAATTGTCAGACACATAGAGAAACATAAACTGTTGAGCAATAATCAACATGGTTTCTGTAAAGGGAAATCGTGTCTTACTAATCTATTAGAGTTCTTTGAAGAGGGTCAACAAACATGTGGACAAGGGGGATCCAGTGGACATAGTGTACTTAGATTTCCAGAAGGCCTTTGACAAGGTCCCTCACCAAAGACTCTTATGTAAATTAAGTTGTCAGGGGATAAAAGGGAAGGTCCTTTCATGGATTGAGAACTGGTTAAAAGACCGTGAACAAAGGGTAGGAATTAATGCTAAATTCTCAGAATGGAGAGGGGTAACTAGTGGTGTTCCCCAAGGGTCAGTCCTCGGACTAATCCTATTCAACTTATTTATAAATGATCTGGAGAAAGGGGTAAACAGTGAGGTGGCAAAGTTTGCAGATGATACTAAACTACTCAAGATAGTTAAGACCAAAGCAGACTGTGATGAACTTCGAAAAGATCTCACAAAAGTAAGTGATTGGGCAACAAAATGGCAAATGAAATTTAATGTGGATAAATGTAAAGTAATGCACATTGGAAAAAATAATCCCAACTATACATACAATATGATGGGGGCTAATTTAGCTACAACGAGTCAGGAAAAAGATCTTGGAGTCATCATGGATAGTTCTCTGAAGATGTCTGTGCAGTGTGCAGAGGTAGTCAAAAAAGCAAACAGGATGTTAGGGATCATTAAAAAGGGGATAGAGAATAAGACTGAGAATATATCATTGCCCTTATATAAATCGATGGTACGCCCACATCTCGAATACTGCATACAGATGTGGTCTCCTCATCTAAAAAAAGATATACTGGCACTAGAAAAGGTTCAGAAAAGGGCAACTAAAATGATTAGGGGTTTGGAACGGGTCCCATATGAGGAGAGATTAAAGAGGCTAGGACTCTTCAGCTTGGAAAAGAGGAGACTAAGGGGGGATATGATAGAGGTATATAAAATCACGTGTGGTGTGGAGAAAGTGGATAAGGAAAAGTTATTTACTTATTCCCATAATACAAGAACTAGGGGTCACCAAATGAAATTAATAGGCAGCAGGTTTAAAACAAGGAAGTTCTTCTTCACGCAGTGCACAGTCAACTTGTGGAACTCCTTACCTGAGGAGATTGTGAAGGCTAGGACTATAACCGCGTTTAAAAGAGAACTGGATAAATTCATGGTGGTTAAGTCCATTAATGGCTATTAGCCAAGATGGGTAAGGAATGGTGTCCCTAGCCTCTGTTTGTCAGAGGATGGAGATGGATGGCAGGAGAGAGATCACTTGATCATTGCCTGTTGGTTCACTCCCTCTGGGGCACCTGGCATTGGCCACTGTCGGTAGACAGGATACTGGGCTAGATGGACCTTTGGTCTGACCCAGTATGGCTGTTCTTATGTTCTTATGATATATTTGACTTAGACTTCTCTCTAGATCCTCACATCCAGGAAGTGTTTAAATATTGTCACTTCTTCCTGCATAACATGTCTAAGATATTTGTCCACACAGTTAAAATTCTCACACAGGTCCTTATTTCACATCTTGAGTACTGTAACCACTTCCTTTCTGGCCTTGACAAATGCACTCTTGCTCTACTTCTTTCCATTCAAAGCATTGCTGCGCATGCCTTCTATGTCACCACTGTTTTTGTGTCACTTTACTGGCCCCTTCTTCTCTACCATTGTGATGGGTTGGATCACAGAAACCCCTTTGGGATGGCCAACTGATGTGCTGAGACTACCCCTGAGCCGGTTTCCCCTGGCAGCTTAGGACTTCAGTACCCTGCCTGGTTTGAGCCACACACACTAGCCTGCTACAAACACAGACCCAGGTCTGAACTACGTCCCACAAACTGCAGACTTAACTGAAAGCAGCTTAAGAAGTGTTCCTGTCTCCAACACTCAGATGCCCAACTCCCAATGGGGGCCAAACCCCAAATAAATCCGTTTTACCCTGTATAAATCTTATGCAGGGTAAACTCATAAACTGTTCACCCTCTATAACACTGATAGAGAGATATGCACAGCTGTTTCTGCCCCCACCCCCCTCCAGGTATTAATACATACTCTGGGTTAATTAATAAGTAAAAAGTGATTTTATTAAATACAAAAAATAGGATTTAAGTGGTAACAGCTGATAACAGACAGAACAAAGTGAATTACCAAACATAATAAAATAAAACACGCATGTCTAAACCTAATACAGTAAGAAAACTGAATACAGATAAAATCTCACCCTCAGATATTTCAATAAGCTTCTATCACAGACTGGACACCTTCCTTGTCTGGGCACAGTCCTTTCCCCTGGTACATCCCTTGTTCCAGCTCAGGTGGTAGCTAGGGGATTTCTCATGATTGTTGCCCCCTTTGTTCTGTTTCTCTCCCTTATATAGCTTTGGCACAAGGTGGGAATCTTTTGTCTCTCTGGGTCCCCACTCCTCCTTCTAAATGGAAAAGCACCAGGTTTAAGATGGATTTCAGTATCAGGTGATGTGGTCACGTGTCCTCTGAGACCCCAAGCCTTCATTCCTCCCAGCCTGACTCACAGGAAGGCCTGCAAGCAAACAGAGCCATCCATAGTCAATTGTCCTGGTTGATGGGAGCCATCAAGATTCCAAAGCACCATTAATGGGCCACACTTTGCTTAATTACAATAGGCCCTCAGAATTATATTTCATATTTCTAGTTTCAGATACAAGAATGATACATACATACAAATAGGATGACCACACTCAGTAGATTATAAGCTTTGTAATGATTCCTTACAAGAGACTTTTTGCATGAAACTATATTCCAGTTATATTATATTCACACTCGTTAGCATATTTTCATAAAATCACATAGCGTGCAATGTCACAGCCATATCAAACACAAACTACTCACCTTTGCTTTTAAAGCCTTCATGGACTATATACTCTCACTATCTATCAGCCTTTGTCTACTATTGTGATGTCAGTCCCCACCTGCACTCTAGCGATGATTCCAGCCTTCATCTCTCACTTGTTAAATTTTCAAACAAGCATCTGTCTGTGTTCCCACCCACGCTGCCCCTCCATGCCTGGCAGGATCTTCCCATAAATGTTGCAAAGCCACCTCAATATCCTCCTTCAAATCCCTCCTTAAAACTTTCCTCTGCCTATGATGCCTACAAGAAACAGAACAATGGTTAGGTAGCCTTTATGGTGCGATTGCTTCTTATCATGTTAATTATCTCAATATTACCTTGTGCTCCCCTTGTCTGTTGCATCTACCTTTTGTCTTGTTTTATACTTGGATTGTAAACTGTTCAAGGCAGAGACCTTTTTTTTTTTTTTTTTTTTTTTTTTTTTGCTATGTGCTTGTCAGAGCTAGCACTTGATTCAGGCCCCTAGGTGCAATATAAATAATAAGATTGGGTCTCTTCTTTCTTACATCCCTTGATCAACAGTGAAATAGTTACCATTTACATTATCTTTATTATTTTGAATTAACACCCCATTGTGATGTATAGAGGCATTTAAGACCTTTTTATTAATCTGTCTGCAGCCTAAGGCAGTACAATGGCTGACAGTTGGAAGGTTGGAAGGTTTTCATGGTAACTATGACTTCTAGAGAGTTTATTTCTTAAACTGAAATCTTAGATTCTGAAATACAAGATGGCAGCCTCCAAACAAAATGGTTCAGCTTGTGGAGCTATCACAGTGTAGCCAAATGGGACCCCTGATTTTTTTAAGCACTTATTAATTCACTAGAGAATGTCTAAAGTTAGAGCAAGCAAGGTTGCGGAAGAGGGCTGGAATGGTGGAAATCAGCATAGAGACAACAATTACGTTTTCTTGGGCATATTTTTAGCAAGTTGTAAAGGCGGGTAGTTTATTCTACTAAGACTCTGAACAAGCTTCAGCTTTGTTTGTAAGTTTTATCTTGCACGCAAGATAAGAACCTAGGTTAGTCTTTCCCTGAAGTTGAGGTATGGCTGTCTTATTTATGAAAAATGCAAGGCCACTGTGAATTTGCAATCTTAAACATGCTAACAACCTATTAGTATTTCTCAACTGAAAATGCAATTAACCTTACTAAAACTTTCCTTCTCCTGGAAAATTAAACTTACCTATTGCTCCTTTTTTCTTCTTAAAACTCATTCATGTAAGTGTCATACATTTGGTATATTAATCTAGCATGATTGTAACACATGTTCCATGCCCCAAAGCAGCAGATACCATCTGTGTATAGTAGATCTCCCTATTCAGCTTAGGTTTCATTGGGGAAACTATTATTGTAAATTGGTAATTTAGAAAACCTGATCTAATCTAGTTTGCTGTAGTGACAATAAATCATGCTGTTGAGGCCTACCTTACTCCCCTAAGGTTTTCTCCTGGGATATGACACAGCGATGTTAAATTATTATTTTTTTCTTTACACTTATCTGCATATGCAATGATCAGTGATACAGTGTCTTTTCACTCTGACTGTTAAGGGAGCACCATACAGAGAGAGACATTAAAATTCATACAGGATAGTCCCCTGGATCCAAGGGTCTCCACAGGGTGTTGGGCATTTGTACGACAGTCCGATGCTTCCTTCCTATCTTTTCTCTTTCTCAATAATGGCAGAGCTTCCTCAGGAGCTATTCTATCATGCTGCAATTGTCCCAACCCTATCCTCCATGAGAGGGATGATCCCAATGTGTGGAAAAGGGAGTGATTGGAAGATGATGTAAATTCCATGCAGGTTTGAAGGGGAAGAGGCTATGGAGAGGGGCTCAGTCCCATACTCTGCCCATCCAACCACAGGTCTTGGACCTGGAATACCCCAGGTGTGTTGTATTCCTTAGAAGTATCTTCCAATGACCCATTTTAAGCTAAGTGGCTATCCCTCCCTGTCACTCTCTGAGGGAGGCCATACCTCCTCGCTGTCATGTACCTGTAATGGTGAGCTCAAAAGGGGGGAATTAGCTGCACCTAGTGCTTCGTCTCTCTGGCCGGGCACAGCAATACAGCAGTCTGTGAGCCTTGGGCAGGGCAGTAAACAGTTTGTAGGCTCTGACATGCAATCAGGGCAGAGCAGGTAAGCAGTCTGTGAGCCCAGGTAAGGGAGAGCACCAGCACAGTCTAGGGGCTCAGATAAAGGTGAGCACCAACAAATGCCTCCTGGCCTAATATGGGGAGGCTGCCATACCAGGGATGGGGTGGCAGTGGGGACGTGGGTCTGCCCAACTCCATCCCAGCCCAGGGCCCTAACAGTGGCAGAGTGGTCTGCCACTGGGTAAGCAAGGATCCGCCCACAACACACTGACCTAGAATCAGGCCCACACTTAACCAGATGGTCATCTAGTTCCCCATGGCTACTTCCTACATCTCCGGGGATTGGGACCTCTATCTTCTCGGGGAGCTCTGGCCAATGAGATGTGTCTGTCTCCCTTGGCAGCTCCAGCCCAAGTGACCTGCAGGGCCCACCTTTTGTACTTCTGCTTCCTGTCCAGCCCTTCCTCTTTCAGTGGGGCAGACATGGATCTCCTGGTTCTGCCCACCGTGGGCGTGTTGTGGTCCCTCCCTTTCACTCTCTGCAGGAGGCCGCACCTCCTTCTACACCCATGTAGAGAATAAAAGCCTCCCACAGATCTGCCACTTATTCCTTCTCCGGGGATCTGGTATTTCTCACAACATGGTCATCTAGCTCATACTGAAAAGAAGTAAATAAGCGTAATGTAGTTAATTTTATTTGGACCTCAAAAATATAGGTAATAAAAATGAAAATCTTCTGAAAACCAACTAAGACTTTATGAATTCTTATTTGTCTAAAAGTGTAACTGCCTCAGTGACTGATTAATTGTGGATTCTGAGCTCATTTCAGTTTTGTGCAAATCCCTTAGAGTAGGTCTACACTGCAAAGTAAGCCCAGGATTTAAACTCACACTCAAGCCTAACCACCCATCTGTCTACAGACAAATTACATTAACTCTGGACTCAGATGTGATGTCCCAGAATCCCATATGAGTGTAGGATCTGAGCCTGGCTCGAGCCAGTACCCATGGTTCAAGCCCTCTTGCTTTGCAGTGCAGACACAGCCCCACTAGACTCATGCTCTGGGAGTCTACCAAAAGTATCCCACAATTCTACAGGCTGACTTTCTTTGTCCTCTGGACAGTCAAGTTTTCCCACACTCCACCATGATCAAAGGGCTAGAGAGGCCACAATTTGGGAGGGCACTAAGAAGTCTGGGATATGGGTGGCTGGACTCAGGCCCATATAATGCAGTGTAGATATTGGAGTCCCAGGTTGGGACCCAGGATTCAACAATTCCTAATTTGGGGTTACAAATGAGTGCAGACACTTAAACTCTAGTTTCACAAACCCAGGATCTGCTAACTCAAGTTCCGCTAACACTGAGCTTACATTGAACTATAGACATACCCTTAATGGCCCTGAAAATAAGGCCACATTAAAATTTGGAACTGCCAATGAAATTGCTTTTTCAGCATGGTAAATAAGGACCAAACATTTCTTTTAAGCCACTAGCTATCTGAACTTGGTTGTATAATGCTAATTTCAATGATTTGTTATTTAATATCACATGAAGCAGGTGAACTGTCAAAAGGACGTTATCAATTATTGATAGATTCTAACACCGTATATTTTGTGGGGCCAGACTGTGTTGTTACTTACATCAGTGTAAATCATGAGTAATCAGGTGAAATCAATGGAATTACACTGGTGTAAAACCAGTCAAACCCAGAATCTGATTCAAAGCATGTACGTACAGTTTAGAAGTTACCATAAGTGAAATATAAATGCAATGAACAAAATAGCATTTTCATCCTTACTCTTTGTGTTCCTGTCACATTTATAAAAGGTCCTGCATGTGGCATAGATTTCTAAATAAACCATGGTACACAGTGTGATTATCTTAAGGATGCTTTTCAATGACCTAATTATCCATCAGTTTCTTTGGGGAATGTTTCACCTTGCATAACATCCCTTTATATTGCTGAAAATTTCAGAGCCTCTAGAAGCTGGGCAAATTTTAATTTTTTCATATGGTGTTTTTATTTCTCACCCCCTCTAAAATGATGCTCGTTCCAAATTGTCTGCTGTTCATTTGAATGCACATTTTTCAGAGAATAGGTCAGAAGGTACACTCTGGAGCCTTCATATGCCAAGATGACAAAAAATATAATCAATTTCTATTCCCCAAAGCAGGGACTACTGCTATATGTCATTTACTATATGCTACTAATTTCTGTTGTCATGTAAGCCCACAGACCAAGATGAAGACAAGATTTTGGAAGACCATCCCATGGAAGTTTCAACATAGCTAGATAACAAAGTAATGTAGCCATTAAGGTGTTGTGAGGAATTTGGAAATGGGAGACCTACTAATGAGCTGTGAGGGAATAGTTGGGTGTAGTGAGAGTGGGATTTTCACCGTATAAGCCATAATATATACCCAATTGTTGAAGAAGAAAAAGAAGTGGCACAAGTGGATTTCTATACTTGCAGTTAAAAACAAGAATGTTTGAGAAAAGACTTGGACACTTTCTTTTTCTGAAACCTGTTACCTACAGTAGATATTACTGCCATGGTCATGTTAAATTAACCCTTGTAACTTGGTGTCAGCACACAGACAAGTTTAGATACCTAAGAGAAACTTACTGTTTCAGGCTGTCTTCTGCATATGAACTAGCTCTGTAATGTGGTGAGTTAGCTGCGTTGATGAATAACATCATTTCTACAAATGGTGCAGCCACTTTTAGAAACACCTGAAAATCTATTCATAAAACTCTGCAGCTGGGGTTTTCAAAGGAGACTAAGGGGATTAGGTGCCAACTTCCACTGAATTTCAATGAGAGTTGGGGCCCTTGCAGCCTTAGGTTCCATTGAATATCCTAGAACATACTGTATATAATTGGTGTGAAAAAACATAGGAAATCTTTTCTTATTTAAAAGATGGCTTTTGTTTGAGTGTGTTGTGACAATCTGAATCTAAAAAAGACAATATACATGTTAAGCAGCAAAATACTGAGATTATGATCTATTAATTTGGTAATATTAAATAAAATTCATCCTTAAACATCTATGGATAAAGTTAAAAAAAGACATCCGGTACCTCCTTGTTTTACTACTCCTCCTTACCCATTAGCCTGCTTTATTATAATATAGGGATCAGTGCTTTTTACTTTCTATTTGTTTGCTTGGAAAAATCTACTGGCCCTGAAAGCCCTTGCACTTGTCCATCAGACTTGATTGGTCCTATGATAATGAAACCTTAATATTCTCATTCTGATTACATCTTCTAGTTTTTGCTTCCCACTTCAATTCCAACATAACTTTAGCACTCGAAAATTTACAAACCACAGAGTGAGAGATTAATTTTTTGTAACATTTGAAAGTTGGTTTTCAAATTTCCAGATAATATGTAGCTGTCGAATTGGTATCTATCGATAGCAGCCACTATCATGTCAAAATTTAAGATGGGATGGGGTAGCAGGGAACGAGATAGTAATTGGATTGATGTACATTCACACTCTGCTATCTCACAACCTCACAAATTTGAAATAAATGTTGTGCACCATTGGAAAGCTCATTGTAACAGCTTTGCAATGATGTATAGCATTTGTTGCTAGCCCTGCTGCTCCATGAGATATCAGACTTCAATACTTTCACAGTCCAGCAGTGTGATTTTGGCACCTGTCCAGGGCTGAATATAGAGAGTCCCAGACCTCCACCCATGTAATTTTCAATCTATGACTATAAAGTAATATCTAGAAGTAGTGACTCCAGGAGTCATTTTATGGAATGATATCATAGTTTGTTAAGTAGAATTTTGAGTAACAAAAAATTTAACCTGCAGGTGTTTACATGTGACTTCCTATTTGAAAGGATGATATGTGTACTTATGAAATGTGATGCCTTTTGTTTTTCATGTGTACATTACTTTGGTTTATTTAAACCAGATTTTAGCAAAAGAACTAGATATGAAAAACAGCATAGAGTAAAGAATCCATATCAAATGACTTCCAACATGTTACGCCTAGACTAGAGAGAGCTTGATTCAAACTCTCATGGGAGAAAGGAAGTGGGTGGGGGGAAGGAAGGTTTGAAACAGTGGCATACCTGGTCAAGGTAAAAGGGGAGATAATGAAGACACATATTGAGTAGCTCTTAAAAGATAAGAGTTCTGAAAGGGTAAATGGAATTGAAATTGAAGCTGGCAACCATGTAATTACTGGGAAGGAAAATGATTGTTTTTTATAGGCCTGAAGATTGTGTAGGTAAAAATATTACTGTACAAAGTAAAACTCGCATGCAGAGGAAGAAATGGAAAAGAAGCATTTGCCAAATGCACTTTCTTAATGAGTATCTTACTGCTAAAAAAAAAAAAAAGAAAACCCTCAAAAAATTCCCATATAAGTCATACTTTTACACTCATCTTTTGACATTTTTTAATGCATGTAGCTAGGAAGCTATTATGGATTTCGTCTCCTGGGTAGTGCACAAGATAGAACTCTCCCTATGTTCAGAGTTCAATAGCCTTTTTGTAAAGAGCTGCAGCCTATTATGTTGGAGATGTATATGTGATGTTCTGTCAGGCCAACTTTACATTTGTTCATTCTTGTTGTTTTCCTCATTCTACAGCAAGTAACTTAGATGAAGAGGACTTTTTTGTGTATTTTTGTGCATTTTTGTGTATGGCAGTATAAACAAGCAAGCTCAATTACTTTATCATAAAAATTGCATTATAAAAATGGCTGCATTATATGTTGTGCCAGTGAACTGAAGATATGCTCAAAATTTGGAACCAGAACCTGTGGCTCCAATGCTGATTAGGGCTGCTAACAGCAATACACCTCAGACTCTTCCAGTCTGTGGACTCTCTATCTGTAATGAGTTGAGGGTTACCAGGAAAGTACATACACCAGATTGTGTTCCTATTTGATGGTGTTACGGGTAGTAAAGAAGGGAAAAGTTTTCCTTTAAAAAAGAATTCTCTTTGCGATGTTCCTGAGTCTGGAATCATCAAATATTAAAGGGGGGACTTTTAACTGTAAAAAAAGGAACATATAAATTCCAACTAGCCAGAGGTGAGGGATTATCTCAGAGTCTGGGAATGAACTGGGACCTTGTAAAAGACTGGTTCAATCTCCATCTATGCATCAGGTCTAGAAAACATAATTTTTAATGCAAGATTCTGGGATCCCTCTGTTGGAAAAGCTTATTGACACCAAAAGTTGCATTCCAAATATTTTTGTTTGAATTGGGCTTTGTTCTTGCTGTAACCCTTACCCATTGTATTGTAGTTAACAATTCCCATGTTTGAAGTGTTCACTGCACGGTTTACCCAAACTATTTTATATCATGGTATCTAGGGGTCAGACTCTGATCTCATGCCAGCATAGCTCCATTGATTTCAGTTAGAAACTGTTACTCCTAATTTACAATTTTATAAGTGAGATCAGAATCAGGCCTTATATGCCTTATTTGCTTCTACCCTAGGGAAAAAAAATAAGCCCCAAAATCCAATAGTTCCTTGGCCAAACTATTCTTTGTGTTGTGACACATACTGTCCTACATACCCATCAGTTTACTTGGGAAACTAAGTTCTAAGGAGAATGATTTGAAATTTATGAAAAGAGAAAATTAATAGGAAAAAAAAAGACAAGATACTGATTGTCTAAGGAAAAGAAACAGTATGTGGAGACACACTGTGGAAACTGAGCCTTGAAAGATTAAAGAAAATCTCATGCAGCATGAAGTCTGAGCATACTCTATACCAGGGGTCTCAAACTCAGATGACCCCAAGGGCCACATGAGGTCTAGTGCATTGGCCTGAGGGCCTCATCACTGACACCCCCCCAACTGCCTCGGACCCTGCCCCCACTCCACCCCTTCCAATTAGGCCCCGCCCCTGCCCCACCTCTTCCCACCCCTTCCCTGCCCCATTCCAATCCATTCCCTGAAGTCCCCACCCCAACGCTGCCCCCAGGAGGTGCAGAAAGGGTGCAGGGTGTAGCGGGGGCTGAGGGCAGGGAGTTGAGGTGCAGGAGGTGTGCAGTGTGCTCAGGGCAGGGAGTTGGTGTGTGGGGTACAAGAGGGGTGCGACAGGGGGTTGGGGTGCAGGGTGCAGCAGGTGGCTCAGGGCAGAGAGTTGGGGTGTGGGATGTGGCAGGGGGCTCAGGGCAGGGAGTTGGGGGTGCAGGAGGGGTATGGGATGTGGCAGGGGGTTGGGGTGTGGGATGTGGCAGGGGGCTCAGGGCAGAGAGTTGGGGGTGCAGGAGAGGTGTGGGATGTGGCAGGGGGCTCAGGCCAGGGAGATGGGGGTGCAGACGGGGTGCAGGGTGTGAGCTCCAGCCTGGTGACGCTTACCTAGAGCAGCTTTGGGATGGCAGCGGCGCTCACTGGGGCCAGGGCAGGCTCCCTGCCTGCCTTAGCCCCCAGCTCAGCGCTGCTCCATTCCAGGAAGCAGCTGGAACCGTGTCCCTGCAGCCTCTGGGGGAGGGGGAGGGGGAGGGGCTCAGGGTTCCCTGCTTGTGCTGCTCTTGCCACTCCTCCAGGTACCTCCCACAAAGCTTCCTTCCCCCTACACCCCGGCCCGAAGTGGCGTGCTGCCGGCTGCTTCAGAGAGCAGCATGAGGCTCGCAGAATCAGGAGGCAATCCCACGGGTAGGCAGAGGGGCAGGAGGGGGTGCGGGGAGCGGCGGGGGGGGGGCACAGGGAGCTTGGCAGGCCACACACAAGAGCCCCGCGGGCCGCGTGTTTGAGACCCCTGCTCTATACTGTTAACAGAAGAGATTTCCTATGGCATAGTGGTTGAGTTTACCCACAGCCCATCGATAATTTCCATCTTGTAAGTGTGAGTGACATAATTCAATATCAATCAGTTCATTCATGCCCTGTGACAATCACCTGATGCTATCTGGCTCAGGTATGTTAATTAAATCAGAATATCTGGTAAGCATCAGCTATTGTCTTGGGCAGGAAACTCTCTAGTTGCTAATTCAATTTATCTCAAACTTAGCCTTTTAGGCATTAATCAGAGCATCATGAACATCTTATAGGGTATTCACTGGTGAAGTACTTATTGAATCCATTGTGACAATTTTTCTTCCTCCTAATTTTGTTCTATGATGTAGGACATTGGAAGATTTTTTTTTGTTTCATTTTTTTTAGTAAGAAAGTTGCAGTATGCATGATAGTTTAGCCCATACTGTGCAATGTTGCTTCTTCCATTTCTGAGTAATTCACAGCAATTTCCTGGGTTGTCAGCCATGCATTTTAAGAAACCTAGCAAAATCTAAAGTGAAACCCTTTTATATGCCATTTGCCTGGGAAGCCCTTTTACCTCAATTTTAATAGTTGAATATCAGTGATAAATAACTCATTAGGATCCATAAATAGGTGCATTATCTGCTACTCTCAATTTCCATGTCAGATAGACCTGTGTCGTAATAGAGTCAACACCCTATTAAAAAACAAATAATTTACAAACTACTCATGCCAAAAAGAGAAAAGTCCATTTCATTGTAGTGCAGATTATCTGCACATTGGAGTTCCAATTTTAAAAGTAGACTTTTGAGCTAGAGAGAGAGAGAGTACTTAGAATGGTTCTGAGCCCATAATGCACATATTTATGCAGAAAATATTATTTTTGCCTTCCTCTTCTCCCTCCTGTTACAATGAATCATCAAAAGTGGTGGCTATCCCTAGAGATCACTAAGAGAGTAAACAGTTTTTTTTATACTGTAATAAAAGTATTACAGTTTAATACTATATTAAATGTAAATGTGTTTAAAAAATGGAAGAATTTCAAAATAAAAAACAGCCCAGACAATGATTTAACAGCCAGCATACTAGATCCAGATGCCAAAAAAAAAAAAAAAAAAAAAAAATTCAGGCCTAACACACTCATTGCCCCAACTCACTGTTGTAATAATCTGTATCTAAAGAATGTCATGTAAGGTGTCATATACAAACTGATAACATGCCGATCATCAATATTATTGTATGATATATAGACAGGTGATGTAGAAAGAATTATAGCTGTGTGCTGGAAATATGTTCCTAAAATGTGCTTGGCAGGCAATGCCTAAGCCCAGCCCGTCCAAGACAAATAAATGTTGTTTTACAGGCTTGACTTTGTCTCTAATGTAAATTAAGCAATGTGAGACCAAATAAAATGAAAAGCACATTTACAAGTAAGGTAAACAAACAATAGGGGACAAGATAACCACTTAATAATCTCAACAGAGGAAGGAGATCTTCCTGCCCCTCACAGCGAAGTCAGTGAATGTGACATAAATATAAGCAGAAGCAAAAAGACATTTGTTATTCATCACTGAATGAATGCAAGCAGCCAGAGCGTTGGTAGTCTGAGAAAGTTGAATCCTTCAACACAACAGGGTTGCAATATCTGAGAACTGACTATAGGTGAGAAACCTGCTTAAACAAAGATTGTGTTGTTTTGTTTTTGTTTTCCTTCTAATCATGTGGGTCCTCTATTCTTACTTTGCATTTGAAAATCTGCTTTGTTAATAAACTTGTTCTTGTTTTATTACAAAACCATC
This sequence comes from Trachemys scripta elegans, assembly GCF_013100865.1. Taxonomy (NCBI): domain Eukaryota; kingdom Metazoa; phylum Chordata; order Testudines; family Emydidae; genus Trachemys; species Trachemys scripta. Next base: position 189,508,255 of record NC_048299.1, on the reverse strand, counting down.
TCGATGTGCATTAGATTGAAGGGTAAACTCCTCAGCCAAACTATGAGGGTGGTTTGTGTTCTGTCTCTTTGTAGGCAGCAAATTTGATAATTTCTGTGAGGGTCCAGTGAGAGGGACTGGATACTGCAGGGGATACAGTTTTGGGGAGACTTGGAACTGAAAAGGCTGTTGGTGTCAGGACTCTGAGCCAAAGTTGCACAGCACAGAAGCATTCAGGGTTAGAGAGCAGGCATGGACACAACCGATTACTAGTCCGAGTGAACCCCCAAAGCATTGCTCATCCCAAAATGAAATCCTTTGTTTCCATTTTCCCAACAGGAATGAGAGAAATTTTAGCAGAACCAACATTTTCCTGAAGAACATATTTTCTACTCCTCTGTCCCCAAATAAATAAAAATTGACCAAAGCAGGTCTACATTTCACACCCTTTCACACTTTATATATTTAGGATTGAGTTCTTTTTAGGGTGATAACACGCATTGGTTATGGTTTTCCATATGGTTATGGCCAGACTTTCACTGTGTATGTTGGAAGCTCAACAGAGCCATTTTGGGTACATCTACACAGCAAGTAAATACCTGTGGCTGGCCTGGGTCCACTGGCTTGGGCTCACAGGGCTCAGGTCACAGGGCAATAAAATTGCTGGGTAGACATTCAGGCTCAGGTTGGAGCTGAAACTCTTGGACCCCATGAGGGGGATGGTTCCCAGAACCCAGCCTTCAGCTCGAGATGGAATATCTACACAGCAAATTTTAGCCCTGTGAGCTTGAGTCAGTCGACCTGGGCCAGCCACAGCCTCGCTGTGGCTCTTTTATTCCAGTGTAGGCATACCCTAAAACTCATCTCCTCAGATCACATGATAACAGAAGAATGTGTGGGACAGAGGGCTGCTTATGTTCCTTGCTCTTGACATCCATGATTATCTGGAGGCAGTGATCCTGCTCAGTGGCTCCCTTAGGATACTAGATGGAAGGACAAGACACTAGAGTTTACGACCAGCTACCCTGCAGAAATCTACTTTCTCACAATCCTCCAATATAATAGGTGGGCACTCACTTCTACAGAGTGAAATTTCTCTTGATCTTTCTCCTTTATCCCTGCTGCATTAATCTCTCACTATACTGCCTCCAGTCCACATTTCTGAGGTATGTCTGCATGTGTTTCTTAAGGCTCTTGCCCTTGGGAAGTCTTCCTGTATAACTAACAACAACAACAGCAACAACAACCCTGTAATGTCTCCCTAGGTGACATTATAGCAAATTGCATGACAATTTGAATATATAAACACTTATAATTATATAGGTTCAAGTGCAGCACTCTGCTATGTTAAAATAATCCCATCTAGCCACCTCATTACATTTAGATTTGTAAACAAGAGCCTGTCCCATTTTAACACTTTAGGACAATTGCACTGTGATGAGATTAATTCTAAACAATAACAGCGATTTTCAAAATATTGAATGGAAAAATTCAGACACAAACTAAATTATTTGAGCCCTAAATTAGTGATGCTAAATAATGAAAATGAGGAAATGCACAGTTAAGCAACAAATGTACCATATGCTATACTATACCTGGGCACAATAGGACACCACCAAAATTACTTTCTTAATGTCCCCATGGCGCTAGATATTGGTGGACATATGGTATGCTCCTGCTAAACTGTGCATTTCCATGATTTTGTTGGTTGACTTTGATAGCGCTTTCTGTTTCTCTGTTGCCAGGCAGGCTTTCAAAATGTTTTGCTTTACTATCCAGAACATAGTAGCCTTACATTTTATTTTGCCATTTCATTTTTACATGGGTGTTTTTTCCCTACCCTCTGTTGCATATTCCAGTTATTGTCAGGCCTTCCAAACAGTTTTGGTTTGTGCCAATTGGCTGGTGATCGGAGTGGAACATTCCCATGTATACAACAGAATTTTTAAATGACTCTCAATCCTGGTAGTAGCCAAACAACCTTGTGCTCCTAGTTGTCTAGAGAGAGAATGTTCACGTGGTCAGCAGAAGCGTATTGCTGTTTTGCAAAGGCTCCCTCCATATTCTCAAACCATTTGAGGATACTAGTAACAATGGGAATAAATCCTCTTGGGGCAACATTAGTCCCAGTGATTTGGACTAGTGACAAGCTACCTTTGCTCATTCTTGATCGTCCTGTAGAGTTTGGCTATTTCCTCCTTACCAATTGTTTGAGCAAAATCCTATACTAATTTTCCTCACCCACCATCTAGTCCCTGCTATCCTGATCTTTGGGATATTGTATATGCTCTTGGATATAATTAACAGTATGCCCTTGTTGCCAAGAAGGCTAACGGCATTTTGGGCTGTATAAGTAGGGGCATTGCCAGCAGATCAAGGGCTGTGATCATTCCCCTCTATTCGACATTGGTGAGGCCTCATCTGGAGTACTGTGTCCAGTTTTGGCCCCACATTACAAGAAGGATGTGGAAAAATTGGAAAGAGTCCAAAAAGACTAGGGGGCTGCAGCACATGACTTATGAGGAGAGGCTGAGGAAACTGGGATTGTTTAGTCTGCAGAAGAGAAGAATGAGGGGGAATTTGATAGCTGCTTTCAAGTACCTGAAAGGGGGTTCCAAAGACGATGGATCTAGACTGTTCTCAGTGGTACCTGATGACAGAACAAGGAGTAATGGTCTCAAGTTGCACTTAGGGAGGTTTAGGTTGGATGTTATGAAAAACTTTTTCACTAGGAGGGTGGTAAAGCACTGGAATGGGTTACCTAGGGAGGTGGTGGAATCTCCTTCCTTAGAGGTTTTTAAGGTCAGGCTTGACAATGCCCTGGCTGGGATGATTTAGTTGGGAATTGGTCCTGCTTTGAGCAGGGGGTTGGACTAGATGACCTCCTGAGGTCCCTTCCAACCCTGATAGTCTATGATTCTATGATTCTATAAATATTTTACCTGGTGTCAATCATTGACCTCCCAGCAAAACCCAAGTTCCATCAGCAGTCCAATAGTATTCCTTCACTCTCTTGAATTCAGACTTATCACCCAGGTTAAAGCACTTCCTCTGAAAATAAGGTTGTTCGTTTCAAGCACAAAGGGCTAGCCACATTAAAGTTTCTGTATTTTACTTTTATTTATTTATTTTTTTACTCTTTTACTATTCTGTACTGAGGTTAAAAGGTTAGATCCTTTATTACTATTCAACTACTGGCACGAGCCTCTACACACTGGACCAGATTCTTAACCTCACCCCAATGGAGCTCAGGAAAAGTGAAGATAAAGGCGATCAGTGAGTCACAGTAACCTTTTACCAGTGGCAGAATAGGCACAGCAGAGCTGAGCCACACCCTCCACCTGTGTTGGTGGGAGGACTGCGGACGCAGGAGCCAGATCTGCCACCTCCCAAGCTTTCCACTGTGGCAAGCTTCCCTGAGTATATATTCTTCACTAGCTATATCTGGATAATTTAAATCCATGTTGATGGCCAGAAGATTTGGCCAATTTTCTTTCACTCCTCTGTAGAGACACCTTTTTCTCCAAGCTTTCTCTGTTGTTTCATTTGCATCTATCACTTTAAAACTGAGCTGTTTTTCATAGACTTATCCAGATCTGGACTGAACAATGTGTAGCACAGGGACCGTTTAGAACCCTATGGAGACAGATAGGGCGTAGTGTGCTGTTTTACACATGAGAGATGGTCATGTCCATTTTCCTTGTGTGCACTCAGGAAATTTGTGTTCCAAGTCTGAAGGGCAACAGTTTGGAGGCTTAACACAGAGAAGAAGAATCATGTCCATTTAAAGGATCTGTTACTTAAAAATAGAAATGTATTGCCTGACAATGGGACTTCTTCTCCTAATTCAGATAGGCGCTTTGCAATCCGACCTTTTCAGTGTCATTGATTTTTGTTAGTCTTTGCATTTTATATAAATGACTGCAGTAAACAATGTAACATTTGCTGTCATACAACACCTAGCACAATGGGGTCCTGGTCGATGTCTGGGGCCCCTAGGTACCAGGGTAATACAAATAAATGTATATTTTTAGGAGAATTTAGCCATTGTTTGATGATGCATAGGGAGATTTAAAGTGTAATTCCATTTTGAAAAGTGACTACATAAAAATGACACCATCGGTTTCTGGGGGTTTGACTGGTTCTACAGCCAATTTTCCCTATGTATGAGCAAAAATCTGATGTTTTTCTAACTGCCAGCCTTCTAAGTTCAAGCGAGGCTCTATGACTCAAGCTGCTGTGGGCTGTTTCCTTCTTGCACATTATCACTAGTAACAATAATTCTGCAGGACCAATGATGCCATCAGTTAACTTGGGCATCCCCGTTGTTTTCATATTATCCCTAAGGGCCCTGATCCTGAAAGCTTCAGTGTGAGCAGAATCTCCTTCAGATCAGTGGGGATCCATGCAAGTGCAGAGCTCTGCGAATGTGAAGCAGATTGCAGGATCTGGGCTTGACTTACAAAAATATAACCCACCTGAAGGCTTCATATTGTGTTTTTATAAGATCGTGTTAATTGTTACTAGATTCTTGTGTTTCCAAGTGCTGAAAAATCATAAGCATATCTTCTATCTGCTTTACTTTGATGTATCAGGACTCTCAGAGTGAGTCTTCTACTCAAAAGACCCCGACCCACCAAAACCAAACCGAAACAATCTACCAAAAAAAGTGTTTTTTCTAATTAAAAAATCAGAAACAAAACCCTTCCTCAAGCAGAAATTTAATGCTGAATAAGAAGAAGAGCCAGAGACTCCATGAAGTCTACTAGAGATTTTGCAATTGTTTTCACTTTTACATGGAAGGCTTTCAGACAGTAAGGGTTTTATCCTGTGGGCCATACATCATCCAAGATAAAATAAGGTAAGATAAGCCAGGCTGGAGTGCAACACAAGAAGTTCTTGCTGAATGAACCAAAACACTCAACACAAATTGATTGATTAATTTTTTTCTTAGGGATTTCTTGTCTGCAACAGTTGTTTTGGTTTTGGTTTGTTTTTTGTTTGTTTTAAATGCAATATTAATGCATAGTATCTGATTTCCAGAGCCTGTAAACTGTGCCTGCAAAAAAATTAACTTTTCAGTAGCCTGCAAAACACAATGGGGGCTAGAACCACAAGTGTAGCTCCTAATTGTAAAGTCCAGAATTTCTCCAGGGAGAGGCGTGGAGATGGGAAGAGGCTCACTCTTCAAGCCCCAATAATAATTACATTGTCTGTTAGAAAATAAAGCAATTAAACCATGGTCCTAGCACCCACTGTCACACTAGTCTGCAATATTCTGCCCAGGGGGATCGTGCCTGGTCCCTACATAGACTATGGAGGAAAAACTCCTTAGATGCTCTTTCCCACCACTGCGTTCAGAGCTATGTTGGGATGCCCACAAACAAGCAAATATAGTGTATTTATTACTTTTTTTTCTAAAGCTGAGAAAGTTTAGAGCCTATTTATTCTCCAGTCACTACATTCTTTTTCATTGGTGGAATCAAAGCTGATAATACCTGCAGCTGCATCTGAAGAAGTGGCTTTTTACCCACAAAAGCTTATGCCCAAATAAATTTGTTAGTCTTTAAGGTGCAACCGGACTCCTCATTGTTTCTGGGAATACCGAATAACTTGGCTACCCCCTGATGCTTTGCTTAGGTATGTTTTTATTATTCATTTAAGACTGAATTTCATTTACTAGCAGTAATAGTAATTTGAATCTGAATTTGTGCTGCGATATTGGGCAACTACTTCTAGAATAACTGTCTTGGCCTCATCACAGAATCTCTCCATTAGCAATAGCCCGCTCGCTCTGATTCCTTAAATGTTCTCTCTTAAATAGGACATTACAACAGTAATATATAATACTGGCATAGAAGCAATAAAAGCACAGAACTACTTCAGACCTGTTACAAATATATATTGCAAATACGGAAAATAAAATTGAGCTAAAAACATTTGATGTCTGTGCAAAGCACTCCATTTATACCTTGATAAGGATTAACTTAAATAGAACAGCAGTCCCAGTAGTCCTCACAGAGTAGGAGCTGGTTTTGATTGTGATACTGCTGATGGTTGTGGGTGCAGGGGTTTCCTCTATATTAATAGGTTAGAAGACATTTTGCATAGTGTCGTTTATAATGGATTGGTGCTAGCATTGGAAAAGGGTCAGTATTCAAGTTTATTAGTGAAGGCTGGCAAACATATTTTCTTTTACGGACACTTTCAAATACTTATTCTAAATATTCTAAAAGTTATTAGGCAAGATATTGATTTTACTGTTGGTTCACAACATATGTAATTGTATTCGGGCAATTAAATAATTGAATAAAATGAACATCTATCTCTACTGATGCATTAAAGATATCAGAAGGCAGGAAACCATCAGCTAAATGTTATACAAGGATCAGAGCAGCCCATTAATTTGGAACTATAAATAAAAAATATAGGCTAGTATTAATGGAATTGACTGTGTGTTTCTATTAGCAAGACATATTTCTTTTTTAAAGGGAAATTATTTCCTATTGAAAATGTAACATCCATATTCCTGAGGGAACAGAATGTCATTTGTATCATTTAAGCTCATATCCCTGATTTCCAATTGACTTTTTTCAGTTTTAAATTCTGGTGGTAGTCTCCCTTTCTGGGGGAAAAAAAAAGAATAGGGAAAAGTATAAAGTGTCATTGTGCAGCGTTGCCTTGAAAACCATCAAGCTAACATAAGTGCTGATGTATTCATATGAATATATGGAATAGCATCTCTAATTTGGTTAAGTGGCAAAAGCAACCTACAGTATAACAGGGTATTGCTAAGTAATTTCACTGGCTCTCTGTACTAGAGGATTAATTCATATCAACCTCATTTTTATAGGCGGTTTCATTGTAATGGACAATAGTTATTAAAGAATGAGAGTTAACTGTAATTTACAAAATGTTAACCTGGACTCACTGTTGTTGAGCAAAATGCCGTATAATGTATCAAACCCAACATATTTTTTCAGGATAGTTGTTTCTGCATATTTCCTGGCTCCATCCTGCCCTTCAGACACTAAAACCTGGTAAAACAGTGGCTTGCGTTATCTTGATTATTTGGGTGCCTTATTATACTTCCCCACACATACCCAAAAGAAGGCTCAGCAGTTGTTGCTCCAAATAGATGAAAAAATCATATACATTCCTACCACAGTCCAAAAATGCCATTCAGTAAAGAGTCATAGTCATCTCAAAGTAAGTAAGCAAACGTACATTCCCTGCTTCTTGTTGCAAAAGATGATTTCAGATAATTTAGTCTAAAACAGAATCTCTTTTCCCTTAGGTGCATTAAGGAATCAATTGTTGGGGGGGAAATCCAATATGTGCCCTAAAGTTAACTGAGCTACAAAATTCCTGTCTGATCTAAACTTCTAGTGCTCTACACTTGAGTGATAACAAAACTTTTCCTTGGAAGACATTTGATCTGCCGTAGTTTTAAATTTACAACTGGCATTTCTGATTTGTTTTCGGGTCACACACTTTGTTTCCTTTCAGGTTAAAGAGACAGCAGAAAGTGAGCTCTGGATTTGGGATCAAGCAAAGTTCCACGTATGATGCTGGTGACTCCACGGAGACAGTGAGCAAAGATGAGGGGAGCCAGCATGCTTCATAAAACAACCCTACAGTGACAAGCCTAACACTGATCATCAGGAACAGAGAAAAACTGATAAAGATTTAGAAGAAAGAGAGAGCTCTGAAACACATGGCAGATCTGTACAAAGAAATACGATGTGTATTATTTCTAATACAGTATTCAGGACTTGTATTCATATTACATTAGACTCGCAGGAAATGTGCCTGCTTCAATGTGTACCAAATCTGAATTGGAGTTTGCAGTTGTGAATTTTTCATTCTCAGTTCTCTTGATTACTGTCTCCTAAAGCAAAAATTTGATTTTACTTACTGTGGCAATGTCCTAGTTTATCTTCAGACAAACTGAATTTAAAACATGCAAGGTGAAGGATACCTGGTTCAAATTTAGTATTGTCCAGAGGACAAGGCAATGGACTGGGGACCAGGAGATTTAGAGATTCTATTCCCTGCTTTGCTGCTGACCTTTTATGTAAATTTGGGCAAGTCACTTTGTTCCTCTGTTCCTCAGTTTCCCCACCTATATAATGTTAGAAGGTGCATACATTCCTTCATACATGTATTTGAGATCTGCAGAAGAAAAGACTTATAAATATCAATATTCATTTAGATTTCAAATCACCCCTCCTCTCTTATTTTTTCTGTCCCAACCTCTTCTCCCACATATACGTGCATGCATACAAACATGTACTTATCAGCTTATTTTAAGGTCTTAACTGTGCTTTTGTTTAAATATATCTGTTTTATTAATTCTACGTGTATAAGTATTTAAATCATGTTTAAGTAGCAGTAGTCTTCTTATATGAAACAGCACTCTAAGCATTAGGACTTTCAAAATGACAGATTTTGAAAGCTTTGAAATACCAATCTCTTCAAATGTTAAAAAATGATGTGTAAGACCAGCATTTCTCAGCCACTGGGTCAGGGATATTCTCTAACAGGGTCAATAGCAACTGTCCTGGAGTCATTAATAGGAATATGAAAAAAAAAAAACTAAAAGTTTTGGTTCTTGGGGATCCTATATACCTAATATGTCAGTTCTGCAGTCCCCTAGTTACAGTTTGATGTTGTATCCATATGAGCCTGAAACTCCAAGAGAAATTCTTAATTTCCTATTGAAATCAGCAAGTCTTACCACCCTTTCAAACTCCACTAGCACATTATATGCCCCTCCTCATTTTCCTACAATCCTTCTTTCTCCCTGCCCCATGTCTTCATGGGCACCTGCCTGGTCTGCTCCCCCTAACTGCTGTCTTTGGGGAGATATGAGAATAGTAAGATGGTCTGCTGTCCTTTTTCATACATCCATGGCTGGTGCCCATATTCTCCCATGGAGTGGAGGAATATATTAATTGAAACAGGTAGTTTTTAAACACAGTTCCGAATTTGTGGGAATTAAGATTTTAAGAATGTTAAAAATAGTGATTTTGCTTTTTTGACCAAACTGTCTTTCTTCCTGCCCTCCCAAAGCTGACTTCTTCACTATTTTGTTTCCTAGACCTGTTCATATTTTGATTCAGACTATCCTTTTCACTCTTACAAGCCAAAGAAGGAAGGGAGGGAACCACAGCAGATCAATTCCGTGTTTTCTGTTTATGTACATAGATATATCTCCATTAGATGACCATTGTGTTACAAATAATATTGATCAGATTTTAAAATATATTCTCAGTTTAAATTAGCCATCAGATAACTCCATGTTTTTCTATCTTTTCCACATTTAATGGCCTGAATTCCATATTAGATGTCAGAAGAGAGAGAGCTTTCAAAAACACTAAAACTGCAAATGTAATTTCCTTGACTTAGCTTTTCCTTAGTAACTTCTTCATGTGCAGCTACACATAATACACCCTGGTTCATGCACTCTCGTGCTTGCTTGCTCTCTCTTACTGTCACAGGAGCAATAAACTTCTGTAAGGCTATCCACCAAAAAATCTGCTGGTGTCTGCAGGAATTATGCCACACAAACAGCCTGCTTTTCTGTTCTATTCCTGCCTCTTAGCCACTCCCAGTTTCCCCAAATACCCCTGGATATGCAGGTTAGGTCTACACTATGGGGGGGAGGGGGTCGACCTAAGATACGCAACTTCAGCTACGTGAATAGCATAGCTGAAGTTGCGTATTTTAGGTCGACTTAGCTGGCTGTGAGGACGGTGGCGAGTTGACCGCTGCCTCGCCGCCGTCGACTCCGCTTCCGCCTCTTGCCATGGTGGATTTCCGGAGTCGATGGCAGAGCTATCGGGGATCGATTTTATCACGTCTTCACTAGACACGATAAGTCGATCCCCAATAGATCGATTGCTACCTGCCGATCCGGTGGGTAGTGAAGATGTGCCCTCAGACACAGTCTGAGGCACAGACTTTGGGGAGAGAGATGTGTCAAATTGTCTCCACTCTTCCCTTTTTACATTATTTCAAGGGTTTCTCCATTATTTTTACTTGGTTTTCTACTTCTCTATGCCTCTTAGAGAAGGAGAGCAGATCTCTCAAAAAGCCAATTGTTTTCCTGCCACATTTTAAAACTAGAATGGGTAAAGCTTAGAAAATGTAGAGAACAATCATTAGGGTGATCATATTTCCCTATGCTGAATACGGGACACCTGATAAAATTATTCATATTCAAGCGAGTTCAAAGGCAATCAATCAGAACTATGCAGTACAAACGTTCAAATTAACATCAAATTGACTGAGCCCCCATAAAAAGAAATACTGTGTAGTTGGGATTCTTTTTATTTACCTTCTTATCTTTAAGGCTTTAGGATTCACACAGGGATGGGTGACACACACCCTCCTGTACACTCTCTCACACAGTGGTTTGATCAACCAACTGACCTGACCCTCCCTGACCAGCACTGTCCACCCTCCATGCCTGGCTGGGCCCCTAGGATGGACCCGCCTCTCCTGGTACCTGGCACCTCATCTTTCCGAGGCAACATGTGTATGTGTGGAGAGAATGAGATGCAGGGTCATATTCCCCCCCCCCGCCCCCTCCACACACACAAACAGATTTCTGCCAGGGTTCACACCAGAATGTGGCCAGCAGCAGCCATTCAGCACTGTGTGGGAGGGAAGGGATGGGAACTGCTTCCAGTCAAGGGCGGGGAAGATGACCTGCCTGCGTCTTTGCAGAGCTCATCTCTTCTTTTCTCCCCCGCACCACAACCTGTGACTGGAAGCAGCTTGTTTCTTCCTGTTCACATACTGTCAAAAGGCAGTTAATACCTCCAGGCTGCTGCTGGCCACCAACCTAACCCAGCTGCCTCTTGTCATCCCCCAGCTACAGTGCGGGCAGGAAGGGGTTAAGCCAGAGGTGAGCAAACTACAGCGTGGCCCACGGGACCTTCCTGCCCGGCCCCTGAGCTCCTGGCCTGGGAGGCTAGACCCCGGCCCCTCCCCTGCTATTCCCTATCCCACGCAGCCTCAGCTCTGGGCGGTGGGCCTGCGATCTCCTGAGGCAGCACTGCTGCAGAGCCCGGCCTGATCCAGTACTCTGTGCTGCGCGGTGCATGGCTGTAGCACCGCCAGCCACCAGTGCTCCAGGCCTCTAGGGAGCAGGGCGGGGGGGTTCTGGGTGGTGGTCGGGGGTGGGGGTGTGGATAGGTTTGGGGCGGTCAGAGGGCGGGGAACAGGGCGGTTGAATGGGGGCAGGAGTCCGGGGGGGCAGTCAGGAAAGAGGGCGGGGGTTGAATGGGCTGGCGGGGGGCAGTCAGGGGACAGGGAGTGTGGGCGGGGTGGATGGGGCAGGGGTCCCTGGGATGGGCCGTCAGGAGATTAGAAGCAGGGGGGGGAAGTAGATGGGGGGAGCAGATAGGGGGTGGGGTCCGGGCCACGTCCCCCTCCCCTAACCGGCCCTCCATACAATTTCCATAACCTGATGTGGCCCTCAGGCCAAAAAGTTTGCCCGCCCCTGGGTTAATCCCAAAGGATGCATTGTGCACCGGGGCCCAGAGAACCTGACTGCAGGGGCTTCAGTGAACCAGCCAGTGGCTCAGCAGAGGAGGGTTCCTAGGGGACAGAGCAGCCCCGCATTCCCTGAAGGAAGGACCCAGGGCAGAGGGATGGGGAGGGACAAGGGTGCAAAGCCTCTGCTCTTTGGGCTGCTGTAGAGCCTGCAGGTTTGGAGCATGAACAGGCTGAGGATTCCCCATGCCAGCGCTGTGCAGGGCTTTGGCAAATCCGGGTCTCAGCACCTCATCGCCATCACCTCATCCCTGAGCTGGGGAGTCTTGGGCTTTCCCAGGGTGCCTGCCCAGCCAGAGGCAGTGGGGGAAGGAAGGCGTTTGCTGGCCAGGCTGCTGGTGAGTTAAGCGCTCTGACCAGGGGCTGGTTCTCCACACAGTGCTGGGAGCGGGATGAGCCCCACTGGTGGGGCTATGGAGGAGCAGCGAGGCTCGGGGGGGCAAAGGGGCAAAGCAAGGAGAGGACAGTGAGAAGGGAACATGTAAAGGGCTGATGGGTGGGCAACAGAGGCAACACATAACTGGCCTCTGCCTGGTGCCTGCCCACACTCACCAGCCATCGCGGCTCGCATCCAGTGCTGGCCTGAAACAAGATGGGGGCAGGGCCCAGCTGGATGAGAACCAGAACAAAGCAGGGACTGCGCTGATGGACCAGCAGGGGCGGCAGCTGGACTAGCAGGGGCAGCAGCTGGCCCGGCGTGTTGCATCTTCGCCCCGCCACCAGGCTTGCACACCCACCTCCAGTAGCGGATTTACCATAGAGCCACTGGCGCCATGGAGCCGGGCCCACACTCCAGGGGGGCCCCAACCAGGCCCACTCTTCTCTGCCCCCCGCTCTCTCCTGCAGGGGGCAGAAGCTTGGTGCTTCTGGCAGTGAGGCTCCTGGCTGCTGCAGTAGGGCAGCCAAGCTCCCTTCCCTCTCCCCTTCCTCTTCTTACAGCTTGCTCCCTTCCCACCCTCTCCCTTCCTGCCACCGATCAGCTGTTTGCCAATCAGCTGTTTGCCAGCAGGAGGGTGGGGGAGGAGCACAGCCGCAGCATGCTCACTTGGGGACAGGAGGCAGAGAAGAGGCGGGGTGGGAGCTTGGGGAGGGGCGGTGAAACGAGCAGACCTACTCTGTGACTGCAGAGCTGCACAGCCAGGCTGAAAAAAGAAGGTGCTGCTCAGCTCCCGGGATTTTGCAGCTGGACACCACCTTCTGGATCCTAGTGCTGGTTGAGCTCCCTTCTGTGTGCTGGGAGCCATCCTTCATCTTGTACAACAGTGAGTGCCCATGGTGGGGCAGGCAGGGCAGGGGGACAGAGGCAGTGGGGAAGGAAGTGGGTGGGATGGGGAGGAGATGGAGTGGTGGGGAAGGGGCATGGGATGGGGAAGAGAAGGGGATAGGGCAGGGATTGGCAATCTTTGGCATGCGGCACACCAGGGTAAGCCCCCTGGTGGGCCGGACCAGTTTGTTTACCTGCCGTGCCGCAGGTTCGGCCAATCGCGGCTCCAGGCCAATGGGGGGCTCCAGGACGAGGGATGTGCTGGCCGCGGCTTCTCGCAGCCCCCATTGGCCTGGAGTGGCAAACCACTGCCAGTGGGAGCTGCAATCGTCTGAACCTGTGGACGTGGCAAGTAAACAAACCAGCCTGGCCCGCCACGTGCCGAAGTTTACTGATCTCTGGGATGGGGAAACGGGGGTCCAGCATGCGGATCCCCTTGGCAGCAGCTAGGGCTCCCCTGTTAAGCAGGCCCATCAAATCCTCACCCCGACAAGCCCCACCTCCCCTGCATCTGTACCACCCCAATGAGCCCCCCCAGATACCCTCCCCACCGAGCCCCAGCCACCTACAACTAGACCCCCACCCAAATGAACCCTGTAGATAAATCTCTGTATTAAGCATCTTCACATAACTGTCATATGACTTTGTATTATGCCTCTTCATATAACCCTTTATTAATCTATTTTCATACAACTTTGTATCAAGTCCTTTGATATAGGAACTTTGTATCAGATCCCCATGTAGAAAAACTTATAGAAAACTTTGTGTTAAGCCTTGGTATAATGTTATAGCCCCTAAGGATAGTTAAAGTAGAAGAAAAATGTCTTTTTGCTAGGAGTAGAATAAGATTCCCCCTCCCCACACTCCCTTAATCAATTGGCATGTTGAATGAATGAGGTGTGAATGAGCAAGGCATGGAAGGCAAGCACCTCCAGACAGCTAGTTGGAGAGGGGATGGAAGCCAGACCCAAGGACAGTCAAACTTGTCAAGTGGGCTCACTAAAGAAGAGCTGACATATTGACGGCCTTGGGCGGGGAGGGGGGGAGAGTTTAGAATCAAGCACCTTCTTTTGGAAACACCCTCTTTGAACAGTATTGGGACAACACCCAGAAGGAAGCAGGACAAAGGACCAAAGGACACAGATTTTGAATCTGGTATAGATTTGCATGAGAGGGAAGCTACTCTAAATGAGAGGTGTCTTGCAGAGGACCCTGGGTCTTGTCAACATCAGAGCATTGATCCAGATCGGCAGAAGCCCAGCTCCACCCCTCCCCTAAGTAAATCACTTGGCCAGTGAAGTTAAGGGGAGCAACTAGTTGGTAACAACAACAAGACGGAGTGTGTTTGTATGTGTGTGTATGTGAGTGCATGAGTGTAATATAGATCATATGCATATGATACAGTGTTGATTGATGCATGTATTACCAATGAATGTGGCATTTGCCTTATTCCCCCTGAAAAGATCCTGTGCAGTACTTTAAATACAACAACCCCACCTCCCCTGAACCTAGACTCCCCCCCGCCGCTGAGCTCCAACCGCTTTCACTTGGTTCCCCCCTGCCCACTCCCATTGCCCCTGCACCTGGCACCCCCCTGTGCATCCAGATCCCCCACTGAGCTGCCTGCACCCAGACTTCCCCCCACAGAACCCTCTTACCCCCATCTGGACCCCCCCACACTAAGTCCCTCTGCACTTGGATCCTGCTGCCAGGATGAGCCTCCCTGCCCACATCTGGTGTGTGCCTGGCACAAAAGGGGCAGGGCCCCAGGGTGTTTCTGTGCCAGACACGGCCCTTGTGCTGTGTCATGGTCAGGTTCAGTCTCACTGCCGAGTTCCTGTCCCAGAGGGGTGGAAGAGGCTGCAGGGTATTCTCCCACCTCCATGCAGCCAGTGGCCTGTGCTCCCCACTGCCACGGTGGAGCTTCCACATTTATTTATTATAAAAAAAAATCAGAATTTTAAAATATTATGCACAGAATTTGATGCAGGATTCTTGCTGGAATAAGGGGCATTGTACAGCTGTGATGGTGGGACTGTGAAGGGGGTGCTGGACAGTAGGAGATCTGTGGGTGGGGGAGCTGGGCAGGGGGCATGGTGTGCAGGGTGCTGTGTAGTTGCGGTGGGATGTCAGTAGGAGGGTGCTGGGCATGGGGGAAGTCTCTGGGAGAGGGGGCACTGGCATAAGGGCAGGGCACTGGGCCCGGGGGCAGTGTGAAAGGGGCACATTGGCAGCGCAGGGCTGTGTGGGCCAGTGTGCGTCTGGAGTTTGTAAACAGTGTGCCAGTTTGGGGTTTGTAAACAGTGCTGGGCTGAGTGGGGCCACTCCTGCTGCGCTGCGGCTCATTGCCCCTCGCTCTGCGGACCGCCCCCCATCACATGCCCTATTTCCCCAATGGGGGCCCACAAATATGTTTGGCACCAGGCCCACAAAAAGTTAATCTGGCCCTGCCCACCTCCATCATCAGCCACTGGTGGGAGGGTGGCTGGCGAGCAGGGTTACAGCCAGCAGCAGGACCCACCAATGCTGATTGGGGGGAGATAGAAAATATGGGACAATTTGCCTGTTTTTAAGAAAAAGTCAGGACACCTGCAGGAGGGCTTAAATACGGGACTGTCCCTTTAAAAATGGGACGTCTGGTCACCCTAACAATCACACATTGGCAAAGGGATAGCCTTTTCCGTAAGGATTTTTCAATTTGTGATTGAGAAGCTGAAAATTAAAAATAATAGAGAATTTAAAAAATTGTAAATGAAATTGAGTTTCCAAATCGAGTAAACATTATTCTGTACACCATATTTTTCTTGCTGGAAAACAACTCTGGACAACTCACTGCAAAATTAAAACATCACAGACTGTTCTAATACACTGTTCTGGTCTTACTCATTCTTCGGATGTTGTGATGAAATGAAGAGCACTTCTTGAGTTCCCCTAAAACTCCAGTTACTGGAGCTCACTCAGAATCTTTGTGTTGGCTCAACTAAATTAATCACACTCCTAAGTGTAATTCAGCCATAGTGAAAATGTCAATATGCAAAATGTAAATGAAAAGTATACAATTCTTTCTTTATTTTAAAATACTTTAACTTCAGCTTAATAATTATATTAATATACTTAGTAATACAATAAAGTCATGCAATAATCATAATCTTAAAGCATGGTATGCCTTAGAATGTTGAAAATGCATTTTCTCTGACAAGGTATAAAATTAGTTTGTTATACAACATGAAAGCCCTAGAAGCCCAGCAATTGGGCAAAATTCTTAAAGTTTCAGGAATCATGTTCAGGATATTTCAATTTCTCTCATTAAAACGTGAAACCAAAGGAATTGACAGTACTATTGGGGAGCTAAGGCTCTGTGATTATTCCTGTCAAACCTCAAACATTAACAGGTGCAAGAAAAAGAAAAAAATAATTACTCTTTTGGATCCTGAGAAGTACTTAAGTTGAAGGCAACTGACACAGTACTTTGGGAGCTAATTCCCAACAGTCTATCTAGCACAAAGCCATAATTCTTTGGTATACCCATTGCGATACAAGTGGTGGTTACACTGATGTAGTGCAGGTGGACAGTTCAAAGGTAGTGGTGGTAAGTATAATTCTCAAGTGGTGCTCAAGATTAGAGCTGAGTGAATAGTTCACAAGAGATAATTTACCCAGCATGTTTAACATTTCTTCCTATTCATGAGAAAATTATGGTTCTCCTTCGAGTGTTTGTTCATGTTGATTCCAGTCAGGTGTGTGTGCATGCACACGTGCACGGTAGCTGGAACATTTTCCCCTAAAAGCATCCATCGAGTAGGCCTCGGCGACCCCTGGAGTCACACCTTCATGGCGCTCAATATAGAGCCCTGTGGACACACCACCCTCTCAGTTCCTTCTTACCGCCAGTGATGGTTATCTGGAACTTCCCTGTGCTCTTGTCTCGACAAGGGCATTTAGCAGTTTCTTACATTATTCTCCATTAGTTTTCCATTGTTCGTTAATAGCAGTTAGTAGTTCGTTAGTATTAGATAAGTTTCCTTTGCGGGGGGTGGGGGAAATCCCTTCCTACACTCTCCCAATGCCAGGAGATGCTGGGGTCTCCAGGCTTCAAAGCCTGCGAGGCCTGCGGCAAGTGTATTCCCAGAAGCGATCCTCACACCTCGTGTTTAAAGTGTTTAGGAGAGGGCCATCAGAAGGATCGTTGTGCCATTTGTAAGACCTTTTGGCCCAGGACTTTAAAAGATAGAGAGCAGTGCCTGAAGGTCCTGTTGATGGAGGCAGCACTCCACTCCCAGTCCAACCCTGAGTCGACGGACCCTGAGCCAAGTACCTCCTCCTCAGTGTGGAGCACTCCGGCTCCATCAGCATGAGCACTAGCTCCGGGTAAGGATAAGGACTCACGGCACCATCCTGGCTCCACTCGCGGCTCACATGCCGCACTCAGGCACCATTCACAATAGCTAGTGCCGCAAAAGAAGAAGAGACCGGAGAGGGGACGATTTCCCCTGGCTAGGCCGAAGGAGCCTGCTGCTGTTAGACCCAAGTTGGGACATACTAGTGCTGCTCCACTGGTGATGGTCATGCCAACTCCTGCCCGTGTAGAAAGGTGGTTGAGTCCAGACTCTCCTTGCTCGCTGTGGCCGAGCCGTGAGCTGCACCTCCTTTCGACAAGATGGCCGGGGGAGGGGCGTGTCCCAACGGCCCCGACACCGGCGAGGACTCCGGCATTGGTGGCAATGTTGACTCTGGCATCGACAGCAATTCCAGTGCCGACAGCAATTCCGACATCGAGGATGACATCGGCACCAATGGCACTTTCGGCACCGGCAGTGCCTGCATCGGTGTATGCAGCCCCTACACTGAGGGGCTTGACACCATCTGGGTCAGCACCGGCCCAAGAAACCCTGGTGTCGCAGGACCCTTTGGGTGCAAAAGGAAGGGAGCAGCCACCCCTCACAGGGGTCTCTTCCTCATCCTCACCAGATGAGGCGTTGGCCGGCACGGCGACAGCCCCAGCCTTGGAGGACAACAGGGTTCTGCAGGAATTGTTGTGGAGGGTTGCCCACTGCCTGGGCATTCAGGCAGAGGAGGTAGGAGAGGATGCAGATTCAATGGTGGACATCCTCGCTCTCTTCGGACCTTCACATATTGCCCTGCCCCTCATAAAGACCATCTCTGACACCACAAAAACTATGTGGCAGACTCCAGCCTCATTGCCCCCTCTGGCTAAGCACAACAAAAGATGCTACTTTGTGCTGTCCAAGGGTTATGAGCATTTATACACACATCCCACACCTGACTCTCCCGTGGTTGATGCTACCAACCAACGCGAGCGTCAGGGCTTCCAGGGACCCTTCGCAAAGAATTGGGAGGCGAAAAGGCTTGACCTTTATGGGAGAAAGGTCTACTCCACTGCAGGTTTACAGATCCACATATCCAACCAGCAGGCCATCGTTAGCAGGTACTCCTACAACACCTGCTGGATGATGGCTAAATTCACTGAGTTGTTCCCCTTGGACTCCCGTGGCGAGTTTTCGGCATTGGTTGAAGAAGGGAGACTCATCTCAAGGGTGTCCCTTCAGGCGCCACTTGATGGGGCAGATGCTGCCAACAGGGTTATGGCCACAGGAGTAGTTATTAGAAGGGGCTCATGGCTCCAGGTTTCTGGCCTCCCCTACAAGATAGAGCAAACCATTCAGGACCTGCCTTTTGAGGGTGAGACTCTCTTCTCAGAGAAAACTGACAAAAGGCTAAACAGCCTTAAAGACTCCAGAGCCACCCGCGGGTTGCTGGCCTCTACACACTTTCAACACAGTGGAGACACTTCCATCTGCAGCCTCCTCAGTGGTTTGGTCATCAGAACTGACAAGAGGACTCCAAATGGAGAAATCAGAGCGGCAGGAGAAGGTTGTGTCAACCTGCTGGCCAGGGCTCGGGACAATCCAAGCCATGTTCAGAGGACAAACTGGCCTTTTGAAGATGCAGTTGAAGATGGTGCACCAGAGTGAGATCTGGATCCACCCCACCATACCTTTTCCTCCCGACTATCCCCTTTCTACCGTGCATAGTCCTGTATTACTTTGGATTGCTGGGCACTCCACATGGTGGAGAGGGGATACTCCATCCAATTCTGTGCCCTCCTGCCCTTCCCCATCCCTCTTCAGGGACCCTTCTCATGAGCAACTCCTTATACAGGAGATGCACTCACTCCTATCGCTAGGGGCAGTGGAAGGGGTTCCTCAGGAGCTAAAGGGCAAAGGCTTCTATTCTTGGTATTTCCTAATACCGAAAAACAAAGGCAGCCTCAGGCCCATCTTGGACCTGCAAGAACTCAACAAGTTCATGAAGAAACTAAAGTTCTGCATGGTCTCTTTGGCCTCCATCATCCCCTCGCTGGATCCAGAAGACTGGTTTGCCGCCCTCGACTGGAAGGACTCATATTTTCATATTGCAGTCACTCAGCCTCACAAAAAGTACTTCAGGTTTGTGGTGAACAATACCCACTACCAATTCACAGTCCTTCCATTCGGTCTGTCAGCAGAACCTGGAATCTTCACTAAGGGCATGGCAGTCGTGGCCACATTCCTGTGCAAGCACCAGGTACAGGTGTTTCCGTACCTTGATGACTGGATGATCAGGGGCCACTCCAGGACCTAAGTGGAAGCTCAGGTCAGATTCATCACAGCCACCTTCAACAGCCTGGGTCTCCTTCTAAATGACAGAAAATCAACTCTGTCCCTCCGTCCAGAGGATAGCGTTTATAGGGACAGTACTGGACTCGACCCAAGCCAGGGCATACCTGCCAGAAGCAAGGTTTCAGGTCTGACAAATATCATTCAAAACCTCAGACAGTTTCCCACCACCACAGCAAGGAACTTCCTGAAGTTTCTCGGACACATGGCTGCCTGTACCTATGTGGTGCAGCATGCCAGACTCAGGCTTCAACCTCTTCAGTTGTGGTTTGCGTCAGTGTATCGCCCAGCCCGGGACAGCTTGGACAGGATCGTGACCCTGCTTCACCCGGTCCTCAACTCCCTCATCTGGTGGCTCGACCCTCAGGAGATGTGCTCAGGGGTCCCCTTCATCAGTCCTTAGCTGTATTTCTCACTAGTGATGGACGCATCAAACTTGGGCTGAGGAGCACATCTGGGAGAACACAGGACCCAAGGTCTCTGGTCTCAGGCAGACCTGGCTCTCCACATGAATGTCAGAGAACTCAGAGCGGTGCGCCTAGCACACTTAATATGCACGCATGCACACTTAACAGGTCATTGTGTATCAGTTATGATGGACAATACAACAGCAATGTTCTATATCAACAAACAGGGACGTGCATGCTCCTCTCCCCTGTGCCAAGAAGCCCTCATGATGTGGGACTTCTGTGTGGAACATTCAATACACCTTCTAGTCTCATACTTCCCCAGGGTACAGAACGAGCTGGCGGACCACCTCAGCAGGTCGTTTCACGCCCATGAATGGTCCCTTCACCTGGATGTCATGTTCTCTATCTTCCAGAGGTGGGGCTTTCTCCAGATAGATCTATTTGCCATGCAGCACAACAGGAAGTGCCAGCAGTTCTGCTCCTTCCAGAATCACAGCCCAGGCTCCAGAACAGATGTGTTCCTCCTTACATGGGGAGGCTATCTCCTTTATGCCCATACTGCCCGTTCACAAGGTACTCCTCAAGATCTGGAGGGAATGAGCTCAGGTCATATCGATAGCACCAGCCTGGCCCCATCAGCACTGGTACACATCTCTCCTAGACATGTCTCCTAGACGTGTCCCAGTCACCCTTCCACTCTTCCTGGACCTTCTGACACAAGATCACAGTTGTCTTCAACATCCGAGCCTTGACTTGCTTTACTTCACGGTGTGGAAGCTCCATGGTTGAACCTGTTGGAGCTTTCCTGCTCAGACCAGATTAGACAAGTCCTTCCTTGGCAGCAGGAAACCCTCTATGAGAGCCACCTACCTTGCCAAGTGGAAGAGATTTTCAGTCTGGTCGGTGCACGCCATTCGTCCCCGAAACGAGCCTCAGTGCCGCTCATTCTGGACTACCTCCTCCATCTGAAGCAGCAGGGGCTTTCATTGTCTTCAATCAGAGTGCACTTAGCCGCCATATCAGCCTTCCATCCAGGTGCGGGGGGCCGCTCAGTGTTTGCTAACCCTATGGTCAGCCGATTTTTAAAAGGACTCGACAGGTTATACCCTCACGTCCGTCAGCCTGTCCCCACTTGGGACCTCAACCTGGTCCTCTCTAGGCTCATGGGACCACCCTTTGAACCGTTGGCGACATGCTCCCTGCTCTACCTCTCTTACCAGATGGTGTTCCTGGTAGCGATAACCTCGTCCAGGAGGGTGTCTGAGCTCAGGACCCTAATATCAGAGCCTCCCTACACCGTGTTCTATAAGGACAAGGTTCAGCTTCAGGCCTCGTCCTGCTTTCCTCCCAAAGGTTGTATCACAGTTTCACATTAACCAGGACATTTTTCTCCCAGTATTCTACCGTAAGCTGCATCCCAGCGGCAGGGAACAGAGACTGGATGTCCACAGGGCGCTGACCTTTTACATTGAGAGAATGAAATCATTCATAAAATCAGTCCAGTTATTCGTGGCAGTGGTGGACAGAATGAAAGATCTGCTGGTGTCGTCACAACGCATTTCATCATGGATAGCATCCTGTATTTGCGAGTGCTACAACCTGGCAGGGGTTCCTGTACCTCCAACCACTGGGCACGCTACCAGGACACAGACTTCATCAACAGTGTTCCTGGCTCAGGTTCCCACTCAGGAAATCTGCAGAGCAGCGACGTGGTCCTCCATCCATACTTTCGCCACGCACTATGCGATTACCCAGCAGGCTAGAGACAATGCGGCCTTTGGACAAGCAGTGTTCCAATCATTGGAAGACTCCGACCCCACCACCTAAACTTGGGCTTGTGAGTAACCTAATTGGAATCGACATGAACGAGCACTTGAAGAAGAAAAAACTGTTATTCACCTTCTCGTAACTGTTGTTCTTCGAGATGTGTTGTTCATGTCCATTCCAATACCTACCCTCCTACCCCTCTTTCAGAGTAGCCAGCAAGAAGGAACTGAAGGGATGGCAGGTCAGGAGGGCTCTATATTGAGTGCCATGAAGATGCGACTCCCGGGGGTTCCCAGGCCGACCTGACGGAGGCTGTTAGGGGAAAAATCTTCTGGCTACCATGCGCGTGTGCGTACACACACCTGATTGGAATGGACATGAACAACAAACATCTCAAAGAACACCTTATGAGAAGGTGAGTAACTGTTTTTTTCTTCAAATGTATTCAATGTTCAAATTTATTCAACACTTTTTTTTTTTAGTCTGTGCATTGATACGCTTTCAAGTGCCCAATAATCAGAATTGGGATTCAAATTCTGTTCCTTGGCTGTTATAGGTAACATTTTTTTTTGTTCCCTAACAGGATGCATACTCAGCTGTATCCATCAGGGACAGTTATACGTGCAAATAGAAAAATTTATTTCATCAACTACTTAAGCATGTGACTTTGAAATATTCTGTCTGTGAACAGTCAAGCCAGTTATTTTAAAACTGGCCAAAAGAGAGCACAAAAAATCAAAATCATAAAGTGATCTTAGCTTAAAATTTCCATAAATATGTGTTCAACATGGACCTAATCAGCATAGAAACTGTATACCTCATGATCTTCAATTGTAAGCATTCTAAAAATACCTTTGTGAGGCAGGGACGTACTATTATCCTCATTTTGCACGTGGGAAACTAAAGCACAAAGAGATTATGACTTGCCCAAGGTCACACCGTAAATCTGTGACAGAGCTCAGGAACTCGGACTCCAAAGTCCTAGTCTAACATTCCAGCCATTTGGTAAACTTTCTTAATCATATAGAAGTAAGTTCAGTACTCAACTCTACTAAATGCAGTTTTTTGAAGTCTTGATCTCATATGAAATTACTATAGTGACTGATTTATAAATGTTTCTTTCTCTAGAAGCTTACTATATGTTAACAAGTATAAAAAAACCCTATTTTCCACATGTGAATGGGTCATAGACACACTGTTCATACAGTAACTAAAAGCCATATGAGTAATCTTCAAAATAAAGTGTACTTTTCTAATGACAATCTTAGAGATCTGTTCTTTAGGAATCTGCTTTTTCTTAGGGATTGGATATAATTTCATGCCTATATAAATTGTCCAAATATCAGAATTATACACAATAATGAAATTGTTTGATCAGTTATTGGAGGAGCATGTTTGAAACTTTATATTAAATGTGCTTATCTTTTTCAGAGGAATAATAGAGAGAAATGCTCTTTTGTGAAAATTTGATCTATTTTATATTTCTTACTTTCTTTGAAGGGTGGACCCCACATCTTCACCTGCATGGCTGCTTAAACATTTCTATGAGATAAATTCCAAAACATTATGCTTATCCTATTGCCACCCTGATAGCAAAATAGAGTATTTTTGGTGGGATTCTGTGCAGTGCCTCCAAGACAGGTATCACAGAACTCTCAGTTCAGGAGAAGCCAGGGGCTATAGTGGCTTTAAGCCACCTTCATGCCCTCCCAATCTTCAAATTCCTATAATTCTGTGCTGCAGTCATGCCCCTCCTCACCCCCTGTAGACTCGTGAGGGGTCCTTAGTAGGCAATTCACAGCTATCTTCCTCAGTTCTTGCGAAGGAGAAAACACTTGCGTATACTGGATCAGTAAATGTATGCATGGATAATTCGCCCACAGCTGGACACAGGGATTTTAGGACTTCTTTATAACCCCCCAGCCCTTTTACCTGGTTTATCGTGCCCGGGGCAGGAGATGAGGCTTTTTAAACAGTAAACACCCAAATAACAGAGGAATAATCAAAACCAAAAATCTAAGATCAAAACACTCTTCTTTTCAATTAATATTCTGAGTGATATGTTGAACAAACATAAGCATGTTCGAGCACAAATGCAATTATGTTGGCTGTTTTAA
This sequence comes from Trachemys scripta elegans, assembly GCF_013100865.1. Lineage (NCBI taxonomy): Eukaryota > Metazoa > Chordata > Testudines > Emydidae > Trachemys > Trachemys scripta. Next base: position 189,484,476 of record NC_048299.1, on the reverse strand, counting down.
TCACTAAGAGAATATATTCAAAGTGGCTCCATTTTGGGTGCTAATTGATCATAATCAGAAAAGGACTCTGCATAATTAACCTATCTCATGAAACAAATGGATATCATTCTTAGGTTATTACCATTTGAAAGGGGGAAAATATAGCTAGGGAAAGGACAGACAGACCTGTGCCATTTATCATTTAGTTTTTGTTTTCCATGGAAGAGATTATAGAAAGAGAAAGAGTTTGTATATACTGAATCAGTAAATGCATCAGAAGACATCAATTCATTTGCTAAACTCATTAGCCAAAAACAATGCCTACAGTATTTGTACAATGCACTGTATTTCTTTTAACACAAGTGAATTGGTCTTGCAGTCATATAATCAATATGAATGTAAATGGATTCAACATCCAGTTTTCTTCGTAGTTTCACATTATACATTATTATACTGGGGATTGGTTCTGCTTTGAGCAGGGGGTTGGACTAGATGACCTCCTGAGGTCCCTTCCAACCCTAATAGTCTATGATACTCCATCAGTATCTAACTAGTAGAACTTTTAGTTAAAGGCACAATCTTAGAGACGTGTTTGGCCTCATGCATTTTATTTCTGCAGACTATGGCAGTGGAGTCTAAATCACTATGGGGATAAGCCAGAACCCATTGAAGCCAATCCAAAAACAGTTCCCAAATAAATAGTATAGAGCATTATTGTATAGGTCACTTGAAAATGCCATAAGAAACATATTAAAAAGTCAGAATTCATGAGGGTCTGGAATAAGCACATTGCTGTTTCTGCACATTAAAAGAGACCATCTCAAGTGTATTTTGAAAGGGGACTAGCGAATTAGAGGAGTAATCACACTGAATCACATTTATTGTATTGATGTAATCCAGACTGTAGGGAGGCAGAGTGGCTTCCCTCCGAACTGGAGTGTGAAGGACTACTACACTCTCCTGGGTGGGCGGAGCCAAATCTGCCCCACCCTCTCCCGGAAAAACCAGGGCAGGACAGGAGAAAAGGAGAGCCCTGGAGCTTAATTGCTGCTTAGCCACTGCACAAGAATGGACATCTCTTCTAGGGAGCAGAAACCTCTGCAAGAGCCTGGCCCAGCCCCAGAGTGGACCAATGCCTTGCAGTCAGGGGAGGCAGACGAAGACCCTGAGGAGCTGCCAGCAGCCGAGTACCCCGAGGAGACAGAGGATCTTTGTACCACTGAGCCCTACACCCAGACTGTGGTAAGAAGTAGCCCAGGAGGACCAGACTCTACTCTGGTTCTGCTGCCGGACTGTGGGTCAGCGTGTTTCAGGAGGATCCCCGCTGACCAAGTGGTGGACTCATCCACCACTGTTAGGGCCTTGGGCTGGGATCCGGGGGAGCAGGGTGGGCCCAGGTCCCATTATCCCCTGCCGCCAACCCCACCCCTGGGGTAGCAACCTATTCACCCCTAGACCAGAACGCCCATGTGTTGCTTGTAGTCTGCCCCAGCCAGGCAGCTGTGGGCTAAAGACTGTGGCTTGGCACCACCCAGAAGGCCAGAGTTCCCTTATAGACTGCTAATTATGGGCTGTTAATTACTGTCTGCCCCAGCCAGGCGGCTGAGGCTAAAGACTATTATGATTCGTCCTGCCCAGGGGGTCAGCGCTTTCCGCTATAAAACTCTTACTTGTTGTCTGCCAGTAGTGAGGCGGGGTGGCCTCCTTCCCCACTTGAGTGTGAGGGACGACTACTCAGACCCCTCTGTCTTTGTTAACCCTGTGCAGTATTTTGCCATCAGTGTGTACTATATTTTATTCTTCATCATTAGTACTTGTGTTCAGTGGAATATGGAGTTCAGATAGGTGAGTAGCTTTTGTTTCCTTTACTGTAACAATGATTTGTTTTGCAGTTGCAACGCCCTATGAATGTTTATATATCTTTAGGTATAAGTGATCATTAATCATACTCCTTTATTACAGCATATTCTTCTTAACAGTCAAGCAGTCATTTGTGAAGTCCTTTAAGCAATGGACAAGACATAAATCATAAGCTACCTATCTGTCCCCCACTCATCTTATGCAGTTAAACAAATCAAGTTTGTGTGGCCATTATGATATTGGCTGCAGCTATATTAGTTTCCTTCCAGCATGATTTACTGGTACCAAGTATGACTGTGGCCACACTGCAAGTGCATGAGAATGTTCCGAAGTAGTCAAAACTATAAGAATCTCTCCTTATTTCTCCCTGGGTGATTCCAGCTGCATCTGACACCAGGATCCACTATTCTAATTATCAGTGGAAAGTCAATGTACAACAAAGACATAACTTGACCATAGTTACTAAAAGATAATATTGTAGCATTTGCCATGTAATTAATATTGCTTCCAAAGAAGGTGCCATGTAGTTATTGCATTGTTAATAAAAAGATGAGCAACGTGTATAATTCTGCACATTATAAAACATTATATGCACTAGAAAGCCATAGGTTGCAATAATTTTGCAGTTTAACCATGGCATATAGTCTGTGGCATGTGTATTTTTCAACTGGCTCTTTTTTAAGAGCTCTGCATTTCTTCCATAAGCACATTTACTTCAAAATATTATGTTTTTCTTTGGGTCTATGTACCTTTAAGGATTAGTTTTATTCTACCTGGTAATATTTACTGGGATAGTGTGCAGAGGACTGGAGGCCTATATTTTGAACATGTAGTTGCCTCTGGTAAATTAGTCTCTCTAGGACTAGAAGGTGCGACGATTCAGAGCAGAGACATAGCAAGTAGTGCTAGCAATACACCTGGGGAGTTGCCTCACATACAGCTCAAAAGGCAGTGACCCTAATTTTCAGACAGAAAAGCTAACCAGAATGTCCAGTTCTGCCTTTGGTGCTTAACTCAACATTTAAAGATTTAAATACCTACTTAACAGGCCCAAACCTAAATGCCCATTTGGGATGCTAAATAAGGGATGTGAATCTCCTCCTAAGGACCACATGTATGAAAATTGGGCCAGAAACAACAGATATGCACAGATATTCAAAATGATGACTGTAAAAGGCCCAGTCCTGGTCCCATTCATATGAAACAGTTTTGCCATTCTCTTCACTGCAAGCAGTCAATCCCTCATTAAGGAGAGGAAAATAGGAGTCGTACTTTTAACTCCACTGAAATACTGAAGAATAGGTGGATTTTTTGGACAAGATAGAAAATAATAGGTTTTTTTTTAATTAAAATTAGGATTTTTCTTTCTAAATAGAGACATTTAGCATCTATGGGGAAGTACCGAGTAGCAATTTACAGACCTCTTTGTGACAGTCCACCCAAACCTCTCAGACTGTACCAGACAGCTAGTTTATGTATGACTTGAGCTGGAATAATCCAAGCTCTGAAGAATGACAGTTAAAAAAAAACCCTGGTGATTGTGATGGATCAAGGAACCATGGATGGGTGAAGGAATAATCCCTCACCCTGTGGCTTGGAATCCAGCTTCTTTCTACTTTTAAAGTAGAAGAAAAAGTAAATAAGTGACAGAGAGTGGGGGAAGGGTTTTTCCCTAGTTTTCTTTCCACAGGTTTATTTTCCCCCTCATTTGTCATCTTTATTTCCCCTTTTCCAGAGGGCAATGTGAAAAAAGTATGCGGAATAAACAAACGAGAGAGTGGAGGGTGGGGGCAGAATCTAAAAATGGAATTTTTTACATTTTTCAACAAACGAAGCAAATGATTTTAATTTATAACCAAACAACATTTTGTTTCAAGTTTTCCATTGAAAAATAAAAATTTTAATACAAGAATGTTTTGTTTCAAACATTTGGTGGAAATAAAATTGGATTTTTCAACCAGCTCCATCTTGAATCAAAACTACTTGCCTAGTGCAGTTTGTTAACTCTGCAGGCTGACTATGAGGTTTGTAATCTCCAGGGACCAGAGCCTAGATCCTAGTGCAGGTTTTTCATACCTATTTTGCTTTGGTCTTCACTGAAAGGTTTAGTTGTGACCAGATGTTTAACACAATTGTACAAGCCAGAGAGAACACAAGCCAAAGTAGAGTAAGTACAGGTTAAACAATATTTAGCTAAGATATATTCAAGTTGGCAGGGGCTGATGAAATTCACCCTAGTGTACTTAAAGATCTAGCTGAAACAATCTCAGAACCATTAGCAATTATCTTTAAGAACTCATGGAGAACAGGTGAGGTCCTAGAGGAATGGAGAAAGGCAAACATAATACCTTTCTTAACAAAGAGGACCTAGGGAAATATAGACTAATCAACTTAACTTTGATACTCAGGAAGATACTGGAACAAATTATTAAACAATCAGTTTGTAATACTAGAGGATAACAGGATGGTAAGTAATAGCCAGCATAGATTTCTCAAAAACAAATCATGCCTAACCAACTAATTTTCTTCCTGATAAGGTTACTGGCTTAGAGGATGAGGGGAAGCAGTAAATGTGATATATTTTTATTTTAATTAGGCTTTTGACATAGTTCCATATGATAGTCTCATAAACAAAGTAGGAAAATGGGGCCTAGATGAAATGACTATAAGGTGTGTGCACAGCTGGTTGAAAAACCGTATTCAAAGAGTAGTTATGAATGGTTCACTGTCAAACTGAGAGGATGTATATAGTGGGGTTGCACAAAGGTCTGTTCCAGGTCCGGTACTGTTCAGTATTTTCATTAATGATTTGGATAATGGAGTGGAGAATACGCTTACCAAATTCCAAGCTGGGAGGGATTGTAAACTCTTGGTTCAGTGTCGCTGAATCTGCATTTTTGTCTGAAAAACAATTCCACTCAGCTCTAGTTGTAAATACTGCACGTTTTGAGTCATCTTCTAACTGATGGCTTCTATTAATGCTTAGGCCTACTTGTAGAAGCAAAAGTTTTGTGCTCCCTAATGTGCATGTTCAGTACAATAATTTTAATAATCTTTAAAATACTGCAAGGAATTTTTTCCATAAAATTGCCTTTAATGAAAAAAAATCTTTGCTTAATAAAAGTGCATTTTCAATTTAATTTTTAATACAAACACCATTCAGCCACTACCTTATGTTCAACAACACACCATCTATAGGCATACATGTGAATGCCTCATGGCCAACAGGAGAGCAGATGATGGATCCTCTTGCTATACAAACAACAGGATAAGAATAAGGCGAGCAGCTTTTTGAAAATGAATAGTATTCTCCCTAATGAGAATGGGCTCAAGACAGGTTTAATGAGCTTGGGAGTTGGTGGTTGGAAACCACTAAGAATGTAACAAAAGTAATGGGCCTAGTAATCAACTGGTGTAAATTTATACCAATAGAGCTATCTCAGTTTACATCAGCTGAGGAGCTACATCAGTTGAGGAGCTAGACAAACATTACCCTCAATTAAAGTCCTTTGTCTTGACTATGATTTGATTTGATTGGGTGAGAATCTTGGAATGGATTGGAGGGAAAAGAACCCAAGATGCTGCTTGCTAATAAGTTCAATTATATCCCATTTTTGTACCCAGCTATGTGATTGCTTAAAAACTTTTTCGTTTAAAATTCTAATGGCTGTGAAACATGCCAGACTGACAACGATGGAGACTGAAGCTCAGTATTTATTCATTGAACAAGTACAGATAGAAGTAGTGCATACCATCCTGCCCACAGGAGCGGTGCCAGGGTTTTTGCTGCCCTAGGCGGCTGCACTCCTCCTCAGAGCATTCGGCGACGGGGATCCTTCCACTCCACATCTTCGGGGCACTTCGGCGGTGGGTCCCGGAGCGAGTGAAGGACCCGCCGCCGAATTGCCGCCGGGGATGGCAAAATGCCGCCCCCCAAATCCTGCCGCCCTAGGCAACCGCCTAGGGTCGCCTAATGGAAGCGCCAGTCCTGCCTGCCCACTCCCTGGTTCATTGATACATTATTTCTTAGTATAAGCTCAGGGAACACAGTTAGATTTGAAGCTGTACAAATAAGAAATCTGCTTAGTTGGAATCCAAGAATGAAATTAAAATATCTGTGGGACTCTTCCTTAGTTTTTCTTTTGTACTTATAATCATATTTAATTATGTTTCTTTTTATCCTTTAATCTTCCCCTTTATCCTTTTGATTTTACATCACTAGAATGAACTCATTCTCAATAGATTAAGAATCTAAAGAAAGAATGTGAAATACAGATTTTTCATTGCTAGGTTATTACTGAATACGATAAAAGTCTAAAAATATATGGAGTACATTTTTAAAAAGCTAATGAAACTCTTGATAGTAAAAATGTTACAATAGAATAAAAGTCCAGCTCTGTGCTTCTAGAATCCAGGCATTGCAACCTCTCCCATGAATAATGTTAGCAGCCACTGAACCTGAGTTATGCGACAGGAAAGGTATGGTTTTTTTTTTTCTATTCTAATCTAATCTGCCCATCTCTCTACTGAAGTACTGTGCTTTGTCCACAGGGTCTTCCACTGTATGTGGTTCAGGTGCAGTTGGGATTTGGCAAATGTATTGGATGGTACCATTGATGTAATGATGACTCAGGAGTGATCTTGCAAGTCCCTGGAGTCAATATTTCACAAGCACTAATCTTTTCTAGCAAGGAATGTGAGAAAAGCTGAAATCAAAGAGGAGTCAGAGTGTTAACATTATGGATGGGATGGATCTTTGAAAATGGCAGCTATTCCTGTAGATTTTAACCTTTAAAAGTATCTGAAATTTAAAAGCACCATCACAGTTTAACAGTCTGGCTTCTCTGTGGTGCTTCATTTTAACCTACATGAATAATGCCTGAAAACATGATCTGATTTGGGATTCTCACTTTCACTTGCTCCTGAGTGTTGCCGTGGGTGTTGCATGTGTGAAGTGGTTATCTTTTTATGTGACCCTACTGTTGATTGTTGCATAGTTGTGCCCACCTCCCTCTTTTCTTTGTTTTTCCTCTCTTTCTCTCCTCTGGATCCCCCAGGTCTCTGCCTCCATTAACATACTCATTATCAAGGGAGTACTTACTTATACTGAAAAATTGTCTCTTGCATGTGTGTATGTAATGTATTATGTGCCAAAGGCTTCTATTTGCCCTTCATAATGTAACAAGGTTAATAATGTTAAAGTTGATGAAAACTATTTTATATAAGACATTTAGCATGAAATTTCTAATAGCTAGTAACATAGTAGGTCATAACTAGCTTCATGCACCCAATAAAGCAACTGGAAATAAGAATATATTGAAGGTCTGTTTCACTGTGAGCTGAAAATTAGAACAATTCATTGGTGAAGAAGAAAGCTGCAAGAATATTCAGCTAAATATATTTGCCCAGATGAACCTTATTTCTGTCCTACATTGCAGAGTAAAGGTCAGAGAAAGCAGTTTTCAGTAAGAAACAGATAAGTAAATTTGTTTGTGAAACTTATGCAACTCATCCTATGAGTTATCTTCACCTATTCAAATATTTGTCTTGCCTGTATTTGAGATTATTCTTTCTCCAGTTCATTCGAATGAAGTATCTACCCAAGCAGGAGATGTAGAGTAAGACCAGAGAGGAAGATGTAAAGGGTTCAATGACTCTCAAGAGAGTGTATTATATATAAAATAACGCTATGCTTTTTTTTCCACCTAAGAATGTTTATTAACCACAACAATATGATTATCTACTAACTAAAAATGTAAAACTCTATACATACATGGAAATACATGTTTTTCACATATTCTTATAGCATTATTACATCTATATAACTTTGCTAAACACTAAAAATCCTGGACTGAAAAGAGACACTGGATTTATGGCTTATTACAACAATCTATAACCCACTACCAAACCTCCCTCCCACCCAAGCTGTCTTTTATACTTCTCCCTTCCTTTTCCACTATGCCTGGAAGGGTGTTAACAGGCCACTTCACCCTGAATGGGTTTGTTCCATCTTGTATTTAGCTGTGAGGCTGAGTATATTTCCCAGACCTGAAGCAGAGCTCTGTGTAAGCTCGAAAGCTTGTCTCTGTCACCAACAGAAGTTGGTCCAATAAAAGATATTACCTCACCCACCTTGTCTCTCTACACCCATATAAGACTTGTAGTTCTCTCTATATATAATAGTGCAATCCTAACCCTTGAAATGTATTAAGTTGTGTAATAGACCCCAGTAAGATGGTGAAAGCTCTTTTGGACTCCTTTATAAATCTTGCATCTGAAGAAGTGAGGTTTTTTACCCATGACAGCTTATGCCCAAATAAATCTGTTAGTCTTTAAGGTGCCACTGGACTCCTTGTTGTTTTTATAAATCACACTGAATCAACACTTCTATACCGGCAAGGAGAGTGGACTCAGGGCTTTTCTGCACACTCAAAAGGTTTTTTTCGCTTTAACTATACGGTGCAATTAAGCAGTACAACCTCTAATGTGGACACAATTATACTGGTATAAAGTTGTACTAGTATTATGGTATACTGCCTTATACTGCTATCGCTATTCCCATATGAGAAGGGTAATAAGCTATATCTGTTTAAGCACCTTTATGCTAATATAAATGCATCCACATAAGAGATTGTACTGGTATAACTATATCAGTTGAAAAAAATCACACCACTAACCAGCATAGTTATACTGTTACAAATTCTGTGCATAGACCAGGCCACAGTGTCAACCATCTGTAACTTCGATGATTTCAAAACTAGAAAAAAGCCAAAATACACTGGCTGTTAGTATAGTACTTAAGGAAACAAAACTATGATGACATTTCTGCCACTCACAGCCTTTCTCTTTAAAAAATCATAGACTAGCAAAACAATATAGAATGAACAGCAGTTAAACTTAAAAACATGTTAATTGCCTTTGACAACTGAGTAACATTATCTCAGCATTTGTAATGTTCCCAATCATGCTCTTTTCTTAGTCTAGGGAATGGTGCAGTTACCATAGGACTGATATCTAGTTATCTAAGGCAACATGGGAATGTTTTTAAGTGCAACTACTGCAAAAACTTTAATTAATTAAATACAAGAGTTTATGTTGGTATTCACACCAGTCATTAGGTATTCACTAAACTCTAGATTGCCTTTGATATTTGCACAGTCTCAGTAATGCTTCTCTGATGTTATTAGAGGTGCAAATAGAAGTCAGGTCAGAAAAGGAGCATTCTGGCTCTAAAAGAAAAATCATTCATAGAGACACATTTGAAAATTCAAGGAAGTAGAGGCAAAAACGTGATTTCTGGCAGTGCCAATTACACTGCCTAATACCCTGGCAAACATGGTCTGTCTCAGTGCTTTCTAAAAAGAATGCTGTGAGAAGCAGAAGAGCTCCGGTTTTGAACCCAGTGATAGTGTCCTAACTAGAAGTCATATTGGATGAGATGTTAAAAATTACTTTTACTGTTGTAGTATCTCACTCTCTCCGGGCTGATCTTAAAGTCAGAGAATGAGTAAACCTCTCTTTATTTCTAATGTACTATATAATTCAGAGTACTCTTTAGTTGCCATTTTTCAGGCATGACCTTCCATGGTTACATACAGATTAGCCCATAGGAAAAGAGGTAGTTGATTGGTGAGCATTTTTCCAAGACATAACCCCTCTCTCCACATACAGTAGAGTGTGTGAAGGAGGTGAGGGATAGGATTAGAGAGCCTATGTTGCTTTACTTGTATCACATTGTCAAATACAGAAATTATAGTAATAGCTCCAGTTCAAATGATACTCATTTTGAGTACTTTTACACTGCACTTGGGAGATATAATTCTCCATTTGGGTAAACATACACATGCAAGCTCTGATTAAGGTAGCCCACTAAGAATAGCAACAAAAAAACCTTAGAAACTAACAAATTTATTTGGGCATAAGCTTTCATCTGATGAAGTGGGTTCTAGCCCATGAAAGCTTATGCCCAAATAAATTTGTTAGGGTACATCTACACTACAGGGGGGAGTCGATTTAAGATACGCAAATTCACCTAAGTGAATAGCGTAGCTGAATTCGACGTATCGCAGCCGACTTACCCCGTTGTGAGGACGGCGGCAAAACCGACTTCTGCGGCTTTCTGTCGGCGGCGCTTACTACCACCTCCGCTGGTGGAGTAAGAATGCCGATTCGGGGATCGATTGTCGCGTCCCAACGGGACGCGATAAATCGATCCCCGAGAGGTCGATTTCTACCCGCCGATTCAGGCGGGTAGTATAGACCTATCCAAAGTCTCTAAGGTGCCACAAGGACTCCTTGTGTTTTTTGCTGATACAGATTAACACAACTACCACTGAAACCTGTCAAGAAATAGCAATGTGCCACGGACGATGGAAAATGGCTCGGGCTAGCCACTCGAGTACAATCCCATCCAAGATCCTAAATACCAATGCAAGCAGCTAGCCTCAGCTGCTGCCTATTTTTAGGCACTACGCTGAAGCAAAGCTAGTACATTTACATTTACCTAAGTTAGTAATTACACCTCCAGTTCCAGTATAGATGTACCTTAATGCAACAAAGTGTATGCCATACAACAAAGTACAGTGTGTTTCTGTAACAAGCCAGGGATTCTCCCCAGCTTGCCAAGGACTCGCTGCCAGACCCACCACCTTTGAGGCAGAATTACTATCCAAATTTAAACAAACTCACAAACAAAACTGTTTGTTAAAAAAAAAAAAAAAAAAGAGGGGCAGGATAGCTCAGTGGTTTGAGCATTGGCCTGCTAAACTCAGGGTTGTGAGTTCAATCCTTGAGGGGGCCATTTAGGGGTCTGGGGCAAAAATCTGTTTGGGGATTGGTCCTGCTTTGAGCAGGGGGTTGGACTAGATGACCTCCTGAGGTCCCTTCCAACCCTTATATTCTATTTTATGATTCTGTGAACATTTCCCTGCCCAGACAATCTGGCAGTCCTGCTTCTGGAAATTTCCTAGCCCTCTCTCAGCCAGTTCTGACTCGCTGAGCTGCTCTCTGACCCATTATAGCCCCAGGCACAGCCTCACCCACTTAAATAGATGAACTAGAGGACCTGCTCTTCAACAGGGGAGCAGGACCTACCTCAGTTAATGAGCCAGCCATCCTGTGAAAGTTTCACTTGCCCTGGCCAATTAAAAACTAACCCTATAATATTTTATATTAGACAAAAAACCCCAAATTAGTATTTAGTTTAGTTTCCAATTAACATTTAAGCCAAAAAAAACCTCTCTACAACGCTAAGGCTATCAATTTAAATTTCTATTCCACTGAAATTAATTGATGTTTAGAATGCTGAAAGTATGATAAGAATCACATATGTTGGATATACCTGTGCATTCAGCAGCAGTAAGTCAGAAAAATCTTGTTCTCTTAATGGGAAAATATTGTTATTCTGATCCTAACTAACTCAATATATCTAAGTTATGCATACAGATAAAGATGTTTGCAGAATTGTTGTAACCATGTTAGCCCCAGGATATTAAAGAGACAAGATGGGTAAGGTAATATCTTTTACTGAACCAATTACTGTTGATGAAAGAGACAAGCTTTCAAGCTTACGTAGAGCTCATCTTCAGGTCTGTGAAAGGTACTCTGAGGGTATGTCTTCACTGCAATAAAACACCCAAGTCTGTCCCATGTCAGCTGACTCGGACTGCAGGGCTATAAAATTGCAATGTAGAATTTTGGGCTCAGGCTTTGAGACCCTCCTGCCTTATGGGGTCCCAGGCTCCATCCCAAGCCTGAAAGCCTACACTGCAATTGTATAGTCCCACAGCTGGAGCCCAGCAAGCCTGAGTCAGCTGACATGAGCCAGCCAAGGATGCTTTTTTGCAGTGTAGGCCTACCCAGAATGTCACAGCTAAATACAAGGAGGAACAGATTGTTTAGCATATATAGTTCATATATATTGTAAGAGACCATTCGAGGTGAAGTGATCCGTTAACACCTCTGCAGTCATAGGACAAAAAAGGGCAGTTAGTGGGTTAGAAATTGTTGTAATAATCCATAAATCCATAAATCCAATGTCTTTATTAAATCCATCTAGCAATGTTATGAATTTAAGCTCCCAGCCTTGTCTTTTGACAGTGTTGTGCAGGTTTCCCTTTCATAGAATCATAGAATCATAGAATATCTGGGTTGGAAGGTCATATAGTCCAACCCCCTGCTCAAAGCAGGACCAATTCCCAACTAAATCATCCCAGCCAGGGCTTTGTCAAGCCTGACCTTAAAAACCTCTAAGGAAGGAGATTCCACCACATCCCTAGGTAATCCATTCCAGTGCTTCACCACCCTCCTAGTGAAAAAGTTTTTCCTAATATCCAACTTAAACCTCCCCCACTGCAACTTGAGACCATTACTCCTTGTTCTATCATCTGCTACCACTGAGAACAGTCTAGATCCATCCTCTTTGGAACCCCCTTTCAGGTAGTTGAAAGCAGCTACCAAATACCCCCTCATTCTTCTCTGCAGATTAAATAATCCCAGTTCCCTCAGCCTCTTCTCATAAATCATGTGCTCCAGCCCCCTAATCATTTTTGTTGCCCTCCGCTGGACTTTTTCCAATTTTTCCACATCCTCTCATAGTGTGGGGCCCAAAACTGGACACAGTACTCCAGATGAGGCCTCACCAATGTCGATAGAGAGGAACGATCACGTCCCTCGATCTGCTGGCAATGCCCCTACTTATACAGCCCAGAATGCCGTTAGCCTTCTTGGCAACAAGGGCATACTGTTGACTCATATCCAGCTTCTCGTCCACTGTAACCCCTAGGTCCTTTTCTTCAGAACTGCTTCCTAATATCCAACTTAAACCTCCCCCACTGCAACTTGAGACCATTACTCCTTGTTCTATCATCTGCTACCACTGAGAACAGTCTAGATCCATCCTCTTTGGAACCCCCTTTCAGGTAGTTGAAAGCAGCTACCAAATACCCCCTCATTCTTCTCTGCAGATTAAATAATCCCAGTTCCCTCAGCCTCTTCTCATAAATCATGTGCTCCAGCCCCCTAATCATTTTTGTTCTGCAGAACTGCTTCTTAGCCATTCAGTCCCTAGTCTGTAACAGTGCATGGGATTCTTCCGTCCTAAGTGCAGGACTCTGCACTTGTCCTTGTTGTACCTCATCAGGTTTCTTTTGGCCCAATCCTCTAATTTGTCTAGGTCCCTCTGTATCCTGTCCCTACCCTCCAGCATATCTACCACTCCTCCTAGTTTAGTGTCATCTGCAAACTTGCTGAGAGTGCAGTCCATGCCATCCTCCAGATCATTAATGAAGATATTGAACAAAACCGGCCCCAGGACCGACCCCTGGGGCACTCCACTTGAAACCGGCTGCCAACTAGACATGGAGCCATTGATCACTACCCGTTGAGCCCGATGATCTAGCCAGCTTTCTATCCACCTTATAGTCCATTCATCCAGCCCATACTTCTTTAACTTGCTGGCAAGAATACTGTGGGAGACTGTATCAAAAGCTTTGCTAAAATCAAGGAATAACACATCCACTGCTTTCCCTTCATCCACAGACCCAGTTATCTCCTCATAGAAGGCAATTAGGTTAGTCAGGCATGACTTGCCCTTGGTGAATCCATGCTGACTGTTCCTGATCACTTTCCTCTCCTCTAAGTGCTTCAGAATTGATTCCTTGAGGACCTGCTCCATGATTTTTCCAGGGACTAAGGTGAGGCTGACTGGCCTGTAGTTCCCCAGATCCTCCTTCTGCCCTTTTTTAAAGATGGGCACTACATTAGCCTTTTTCCAGTCATCTGGGACCTCCCCCGATCTCCATGAGTTTTCAAAGATAATGGCCAATGGCTCTGCAATCACATCCGCCAACTGCTTTAGCACTCTCGGATGCAGCGCATCCGGCCTCATGGACTTGTGCTTGTCCAGTTTTTCTAAATAGTCCCTAACCACTTCTTTCTCCACAGAGTGCTGGTCACCTTCTCCCCATACTGTGCTGCCCAATGCAACAGTCTGGGAGCTGACCTTGTTCATGAAGACAGAGGCAAAAAAATCATTGAGTACATTAGCTTTTTCCACATCCTCTATTACTAGGTTGCCTCCCTCATTCAGTAAGGGGCCCACACTTTCCTTGACTTTCTTCTTGTTGCTAACATACTTGAAGAAACCCTTCTTGTTACTCTTAACATCTCTTGCTAGCTGCAACTCCAGGTGTGATTTGGCCTTCCTGATTTCACTCCTGCATGCCTGAGCAATATTTTTATACTCCTCCCTGGTCATTTGTCCAATCTTCCACTTCTTGCAAGCTTCTTTTTTGTGTTTAAGGTCAGCAAGGATTTCACTGTTAAGCCAAGCTGGTCGCCTGCCATATTTACTGTTCTTTCTACACATTGGGATGTTTTTTTCCTGCAACCTCAATAAGGATTCTTTAAAATATAGTCAGCTCTCCTGGACTCCTTTCCCCCTCATGTTATTCTCCCAGGGGATCCTGCCCATCAATTCCCTGAGGGAGTAAAAGTCTGCTTTTTTGAAGTCCAGGGTCCGTATTCTGCTGCTCTCCTTTCTTCCTTGTGTCCAGATCCTGAACTCTACCATCTCATGGTCACTGCCTTCCAGGTTCCCATCCACTTTTGCTTCCCCTACTAATTCTTCCCAGTTTGTGAGCAGCAGGTCTAGAAGAGCTCTGCCCCTAGTTGGTTGAATTGCCCTTGCACTTGGGCATGGGTGTAACTACATCCCTTAGGCTAAAATAATGTTTGTAGATGGGAGGGGAGGGTCCTAGAGCCTGGGCTCCAACCCAAGCCCAACCATCTAAAGAGCAATTTTATAGCCCCGCAGCCTGAGCCCTGCAAGCCCACATCAGATGATGCAGGCCAGCCATAGGTGTTTTATTGCTGGGTAGGCATACGCATACAAGCCCTTTTCATCCTGAGGCTCTTTTCACAAGTAAAGCTTCATTGACTAAAAGGTGAGCGTTGCCTGAATAAAGACTATAAGATGTAGCCCAATAGTATTTATACTTTACTAACAACATCATCCATGCATCTGTCCTGAGTGTGAAAACTACTTCGAGGTCACGCATTATTAAGAAAACTAAGACTCCAAAGTCTAAAGTAAATGCAGGAAGTTTTATGACAAAATATTTTGAAAAGATACAAAAGAATATATGAAAATTAAGACTGTAGATGAAGAAAACACGAGCATTTCTAATATTCTGTCTGATATTTATTGTGCAAATATAGACTTGGAATGCTGTTTTTTTCCTTTAATCTATTTGTGATACAGTAGGATGTCAGAGTTACAAACTGTCCAGTCAACCACACACCTCATTTGAAACCGGAAGTACACAATCAGGTAGCAGCAGAGACCAAAAAAAAAAAAAAAAAATACAGTGTAGTACTGTGTTAAATGTAAACTGCTAAAAAAATAAAGGGAAAGCAGCATTTTTCTTCTGCATAGTTCAGTTGTAAACTTTTGGAAGAACAACCATAACCTTTTGTTCAGAGTTAAGAACATTTCAGAGTTACGAACAACCTTCATTTTCAAGGTGTTCGTAACTCTGAGGTTCTACTGTAATAGAAAAGAGCACAGATTTGTTTTGTTTTTTAAAGTTGTGGATTTGAGTGAAGGGAAAAAGAAGTGTTAGAGGAAAAGAGCAAACACAAAAACAAAAAATCCCAAGAATTATAAGGAACAGTAACTAGATAAAAAGCCTAAAACAGGATGCTCAATATGCAGGAATAAAACATCTACAGCCCTGAGAAGATTCCTCTTTTATGATCAAGATTTCTAACAAGTTGCACTAAGAATAAATTAAAGGGAGGAATACAATACATACCATAACAACATAGCTAATTATACCAAGAAAATGGGTCATAAAAATGATCAAAGTGAAAATATGGTGACTTTTTTGGTTTGTTTTATACACTGCATCATTTGTAAACCCTTACTCTGGATATATCAGAGGAAGTTGTTAGCTATACATATTTAGGCAACTTAGCATGGTGAATCTAGAGATGTACCTTTTTCTGGTACCTGGTATTATTTTTTTTTCTTTACTTAGTTTTTATTACATTACGGACATTTGCCTGAAGACATGATATTTGCTTCTTAAAAGTACCATTCCACTTTTAAGAGCAACTATGTATAAATGCCTTATGTTCCCTGTGTGTAATCAATCAGATCTGATGACTTTAGTAACAAGAATAAGATCTGATTACTTTTTACTTCTGTTTGTCCTGCAAAGCCAACTCAGCTAAAAAAAGCCATGTCTACATAGGGAATTTTATCCCCTCCCGATCCACCCCCCCAACAAAATCCTGTTCATGCTACTGCCAGTTCATGTAACACTTACCAAAACATATTTTTGAACCACTTCTCATATCCCCAGGGGAATCTGTCATAGTTTTACTAAATTTAATATAATTTTAACTGAAAAATATCAGTGTTTGAAGCAACTATTTTATTTACTGATATGCTATTGTTTTAAGAGTTAGCTTGATGTATTGATGTTACATATGCTGATGGGAATAGTACAGCTAGAGTCAAATGATGCAGAATGTGAGTTGCACTGGTCATGTCATATGGCATCAAGATGCTTATTGTTTATGAAATCCAGGAAGTGCTATATCTCAGAGTCTGAACAATGAACAGATGAAAGATTCCAGATCAGAACCAGATAAAAATATAGGCACTATAGACTCGTGCCTAGGGATCCAGCTCCTGGAGTTATGTGATTGCAACAGAATCTCAGCTTTCTAGCACTCCTAGTTAAAAAGGAAAGCTTGAAAACATGGATTTAGCATAGTCTTTGTAATCTGCCTGAATTTGCAGACAGCCTGAATTAATTGATCTGAGAGATTTGAACTGCCCCCTATATTTTAGTGGGATGTTAATTTCAAAATCCACTGCACTGATGACTCCACCACCAAGAGCACAACAGAGGACTCAGTGTATGGCAAAAGAAGTGTGCTGCAGGCCTGAACTACCCACCCAAGCACATATGCCTCAGCTGCTGGGATAAGTACTAGGGATGCCTCTCTTCCCTCTCCAGTTACAAGAGTGTGGCCTGGGATAGCCCTCACTGGAAATGCAAAGGTCAGGGAAGGCTGCAAAAAGGAGAGCAGATACTCCCAAGACTAGTGGATAACACTGAAGTTAAACTCCCCAACTAGTCACAAACTGTGCTTCTGATCCCCACACTGGTTATCAAGAAGCAAAAAAAAAAAGAAAAAAGAAAAGAAAAGAAATCAGACAGCCCCCTTATTGCATTCCAGTTCTCTGGCTTCCAATCAGCACCTAGATTCAGTACGCTGCAAAATTATTTTAAAACTGCTCACTATACAAAATGTTCTTCTGACCCCAAAGGGCCAGCCACACTGCCAGGTCAAAATTAGGTTGGATCTTACCCAAAATACCATGCTGCCAACCAATCCGTTAGTGTCCAAAACTAAAGGCTTATTATAAAGAAAAAAAGAAAGAACAAGAAGAGAGCTGTTAAATGGTAAAGCAGTCACATACATACAAAGATTTAGAGTCAATGTATCAGATTCTTAGCAGTATTGGTGAGATTGCTGGCTTGAAAGTCCCTCTGGAACACGTTCACAGCTTGGATGAGTCATTCAGTCCTTTGTTCAGAGCTTCATTTGTAGAAAAGTTACTCTAGAGGTAAGAAACAGGAATGAAGACAAAATGGAGATGATGGAGTTTCCCTTTTTAGTCCTTTTGACATGCAGCTTGTATTTCCTTTGTTCCAAACACAAGCTGCCCAGCACATGGCGTGGAAGCCTTAGAGTTCTGTCCATAGGCATGCCTCTATATGCCTTGCTGAGTAATAAGGTGTAGCCTCTTGCCCTTTCAATGGGTTCGTTGTACAGTTGGTGTCCCTTGATGAGCCCTCAATAGGCTAGGCAATGCTGTTGCCAATCTGTTTGGGGGTGCCATCCAGATGCACAGCACAAATTTGGAAATACAGATATACCCTTCATATCTATAATGTACAATACAAAGGTGATACAAACATATAAACAAGATTATCATACTTGGCAAATTATAACATTTTCACAGTACCTTACATATCTGGCAGAACTCATTGCAATTTTACAATATTGGTATTCATAATATCCTAAAGTGACCCCCAGGTTCCATACAACGTCACAGAGAGGGAGCCCCTTTAAGCAGTAGTAACTTGTGGTGGACAAAATCAAAGACCTAGATACATGATCTTTTCCATAGGGGTATATGTTAGTAGTAATCTTCAACACTCCCATTCTACAGTTGTAGAATACATCTAAACTCTAGATTGCTCAACACCCTAATCATGAATTCACTTCTGTTGCGACTTAGACATCACATGAAGCAAAACACTAGTGGCAATCAGACCCAGTTGGGAAGTTTTTGAGAAAACGTTTTTCATTGGAAAATGCCAATTTGTTGAAACCAAAACTTTGAATGGAAACTTATCTGTTCCAAAAAAAAGTTAATAACCAATAACCAGGTGGTTAGGGCATTCACCTGGGATGTCAACTCCCTGCTTTGCCTTATTCAGAGCAGGGACTTAAACCCGGGTGTCTCACATCTGATATGATTGCCCTAACCACTGGGCTATTGGCTATTCAGGAATGTCAATCTCTCTCTCATTATTTCATTAAAAAAATTGGTGTTGATCCAATGTGGAATAAAAACAAATTCCAAAACCTCAAAAAAAAAATCCACCCAGTCTTAGTGGCAATTAATTATTCATATCCTCTCCATTTTAAATACTGAAAGGACTGTTTATTTTTCTTCAATGAGAGAGAGAAATATATCTGTCATTGGCCAGAGCTTCCCCTCACCTCAAAAATATATGCTGCTGCACCAAATCTCTTGCAAGGAAATTTCTATTTTTTAATATAAGCAAGTACTTAAACAGAAGGACAATCTTTTAATTCAGTCCTTAATTTCAGGCTTCACCTTCACCCCTCTTAGGTGTCTCTGGCCATTTCTTAGTTCTGACTAGCACTGCTCTTTCTCTGGGGTGGCAGCCTTAGAACTGTCTCGCTGAGCATCTGGCCCCTTGCTCCAGGTGACCCACCGTAGGAGTTAGCTCCACTCCACCATGGCTTTCCTTTTCCAGGCACAGCCCATCTCACTCAATCCCCACATCTTTCTGCCTACTAGCAGCCCTTTGTAGGCTTGGGTGTAGCCCAGCCTTCTTTAATTGGCCAGATTGGACTCACCTGCTCTGGTCCAGGGACACTGGGCCTAGTCTATCCAGAGGGACCTGCTACCCTGTGACAATATCATAATGGAATAAATGAGAGTACTGCACAAAATTTTAATAAATGTAGCCTCAATCCCAAATAATTATCCTTTCCTGTTGACATTAATGCTTCTTAGCAATTTGAAGATGACATTAACTTTTATAATTGTATCTCTTCAGTCTAATATATTCCTTGTCAGCTCAATAATCTCCCTTGAGTTCTTTTACTAATGAATTAATTTGATCAAATTGATGTTTAAATTTCTCTGCAATGCTTTTTAAAGGTATTGCGTGTTAGATACTTACAGTCTGCTCCAAATCTTGCTCTACCATGTCACAGCTTTCTAAAAGACTGCCTAATAATCCTAAAATATCTTTATATCCACAGATGCTGGAACTAGTCGTGCTGCAGGTGCTGCCATACTTGCTTGACTGAAGTTGTAATAACAACCCAAATACATGGCTTCCGCCTTCAGCATCCTCACTATAAAAATTGTTTCAGCACCACTGTTTATGTCCCTTCCAGCTGCATGAAGAGCCAATACATGCCTTGCACAGCATTTTTCATTGTTTACATAGGCCCCCGTACAGGAAAGCATATCAGGACAGCACTTAAACATGTGCTAAATCTTATGGAGCTCAGTGAAACTTAAGCACTTGATTAAGTGCTGCCTTGAACAGGGATAGGCTTGATCAGGACCTCAGTTCATTGTCATTTGTGTCTTCATTCCCATAGATAAGCATACACCTTTCAGTCTGTTTAGAAGCTGATTTTCTATAGCAATTATATATTGCTTCATAGCTATTGAATGGATGCATCTTGGGCTACTTCTCTGCTAGAAATGCACACATGATAGTATCACCAAGTCATAAGAACCTGATCCAAACTGCACCGAAGCCAGTAGGAGTCTTTCCATTGTCTTTGAAATCCATTGAAATAGGGACCAAGAAAACAGAAAGCACCACAATGAACCATATATAGTAGAAGAAGTGGAAAATATGCCCCACGTTGAAGTCAATACTACATGCGTATTGAGATTTGTAGAAATGAAGCCGTGAGTTTCAGTACTGTGTAGTTGAGATGTTTTGTTGCTTTTATTTTTTAATAAATTCACTATTGAAATAATATTCAAGTTGCATTTTTTTCCCTTTAGAAGTGTATTCCTGAAAGCAAAGCGTTATTGTTAAATTCTACTTATATGTTTACCTTTTCAGTTATTCTAAATGCTGATGCCAACTCTGAACTTGGTAAAATGTAATAGCTTAAAGCCAGCTAGTTCCATCAGGATAAGAGTGACTGAGGCAACATAAAAGATCACATTGTGAAGAGAAAGGTTGTTTACTTTGAAAGAAATTATGGATGTTTCAGAGAGGTCTTTATTTCTTTTAGATGGAATCCAGAGATGCCCTTCAAGTGATGACTACAATCAGTGTCACAAACCTAGCAACTGCAATTTCCGCTTCAAAAATAAAAAAAGCTAAGTTCCAGACAAGGAAAAAAAAGACTTTGGACTAGCTCCTCAGCTGCTACAAGTAAATATAGCTTCATAATCACCAATACCACATCTGAGCCAATTTACTTGAGCTGTATCTGAACTGCTTAGAAATTCCATTGTCAGATTTGTTCACATCATTTGTTTTTGCTTTTTCTTCCACCTTTGCTTCTGACTCAGTATAGTAATTATAATTATTTTACAATACTTGAAAGTCCTCAATACTTCATTAAGAGTTAATAAATGAATCTCAGCTATATCTTTTCCCATCATAAATTTAATTTAATCTTAGAACACTTTATGGAGATGTATAAAATTATCGTGCATTCTAATCTGCAAATGCTTCTTAACAGATTAATTCCACAAAATATTCTATCAAGTATTTTAATGTAATTTAAACCTTGATCCTATAAGGTGATGTGGTCAGGCAGACCCCAGAGACCTTCTGCTATGTGATGCTTGCACAGAGCCCTAATGGAGCTCTATGTTGGTGCAGGAAGCCATTCATACACATCACATTGTAGAATAGAGGTTTTAAGCATAAATTTGATTTAGTTGAGATCCTGGCTGAGGTTCAGACAGACTTTTACCTTTTCCCAACCAGTGCCATAACAAAAACTAACATGAAAACTTTTATTTTCTCCTAGATACCTGGTATTCCTCAGTGTGTGATCTGAAATAAATCAAATGGAACTGCAGTTGATTGGTAAGTGTCCTCTGCAAACTAGAAAATACTCTGTTTTGTCACTTAGTTGATTCATTTTCAGCTTGTTCAGCAGGTAAGTAATAAATATTTCTGTCACTTCACTGAATTCACAAAATTAACCAGAAGGATTGTGGAAAACAAATGGGAGTGCTTGGCTATACTTTCTTTCTATCTGTGAGTAACAGCAAAAAACCACTCTACTGGTGATCAATTTGTCTCTTTATTGTAAAAAATTACATTTTGTATTATAGGCAGCATATTTTCCTTTCATATACACTACCCTAAGTCTCTCTGAAAATATCTATGAATGGGCATGAAAACCTCTATGAACATGTAGAATGTCCACTACTTTTGAATATCTTCTTCATCATCTTGTCTTTAAATGGATATGTTTTACAGAAAAAAAATGTTTGTGTGAGAGAGAGACTGTGAGTGATTCCTCTTAGGTTTACTCCATATTTTGTAAAAACATATGATCAGTGTGGAATAGAATTAAATGCCTGCCTTATGGAAAGAGGGGAGAAGGCTCTTTAGATGATGGGTTCTCATTTACATAGACTGCCTGACTGGACTCCATAAATCCAGGATCTACTCAAAGAGAAGGTGCGTTGGGGAGGGGAAGACATCACCATTTTCTCTTTTCCAGGCCTTTGGAGGTTAAGTGGAAAAGTTAATATAGACTGAGGCCAATGTTCCCTCTAATTTTTTCTATCCATGTGTGGAATGAATTTTGTTATGTGCACCAAATTATCAAGGTAATGTGTGCGCCACCAGTAGAAACAAAAAACCTATATATATATATATATATTACCATAGGGATAATTATTGCAGCCAGGACAGATTAGGCATTTTAGAATTCAAAGAATTAAATTTAAACATGAGAGAGAAATAAAATTATGAAATGCATGGACCAGTCAAAACACTCAAATAACAGCACTTTGAAAGAATAAAATTACAGAGAATATATGTGCATTGCAGGAAATACCCAGAAGTAACAACAACAACACAAGTATGTGGTAGGAGGTGAGTGTGAAAGAGACAAAATGTGTGTGTGTATGTGAGGCAGAGACTGTGTGTGTATCTGTATGTGTGAGAGACACAGAGACAGACTGTGTGTGTGTGTGTGTGAGAGAGAGAGAGAGAGAGAGAGAGAGACATACAGAGACAGTGTGTGTGTGTGTGCTGGCTGATGGGGAAGTCTAGGAAAGACCATGCATTGTCTCTTTTAGGCACTCACCAGAAGGTTCAGACAGCAGCAGCTGCCAGCATCTCTCTTGCTCCTGAGCGCTGTCTCCCCTCCCCTGCTCTGCAGAGATGGGGTACGTGGGCATGGGGGAAGGGGAGTGACAGAGTGTGCGTGTGTGTGTGCCTGAATTTGTATGAGACACAGAGACTGAGTATGTGTGTGCTGGCTGCCTGGGAAGTCTATGAGAGATAGGGTTGCCAACCCTCCAGGATTGTCCTGGAGTCTCCAGGAATTCAAGTTAATCTTTAATAAAAGAGTATGTCATGTATTGACACCTGCAGGAATACATCCAACCAAAATTGGCAACCCTAATGAAAGACCATGTGTGGTCCCTTCAAGGCACTCACCAGAAGGCTCAGACCACCCATTGGAGATGGGTACAAGGGCAGGGAGGAGGTGGGGGGAGGGAAAATCCTGACATCAGCACTCCTCTCTCCCCCCACTCTGCACAGGAAGCAGAAGGGTCCCGGGAGCAGCTGGCCAGGGGCTCCAAGGCAGAGGGCAGGAACAACACGGATGCAGAGCAGTGGGAGGAGGGGCACCTGAACACACACCCCTATGCGCAGCTCTGCTAATCAAGTGCACAGCACTTGATTTACTCCTGGTTGGCCACACAACCATGCAGCTTAGAGGGAACACAGACTGGGGTCATATTACTATGGAGAAGAGCTGTTGGCATACCTAATTTTTTGTTTTCTGGCAATTAAAAATCAATTGTGTCACGTCAAACCAAAATCAATTTTTAAAATTTTTGGATTAATCAAAAATTTGAAAAAAAAATTACTCCGGGTCGAACAAAACATTTTTATTTCAAGAACTTCATTTTTAAAATAAAACTGAAGGATGTTTCAAAACAAAAAGTCATTTCAAATTGAAACATGAAAACTTCTTGTTCTAAAAATGTTGCAAAGAAAAGTTCCATTTTTTCAAATTTCTTTTACTTTGTTTTCTGTGGTTGTTTCTTTTCAACACAAACAATTCAGTGAAACCAAAATGGATTCACTAAATGTTTGATGTCACTGAATCTGCATTTTTCAAAGAAAAAAGTTTTGGATGAAAAATTTCACCTAGCAATACGATGGAGCCACTTCATGCAGATCCCAGGGAAAGCTGAAGCCAGCCAGGACACTGAGGACCAGAACATATGAAGAGATATGGGGTCTCAGGCAAATCTTTGGGGGTCTGAACAGTTTGGAGCCACTCCTGTAAACTAATCCATGATTTAGAAGCAAACCCTTGAGACACAAAGTTAGGGGAGGAACTCCAAGGGAAAACCTTGTGATGATTTCCTCCCCCAGCCAACTCCTTCAGTTGCCTTTGTTATGGAAGAGGATGCCCAGGTCAGTGTATTTTGCATAAATACATCACCACAATGAGGGGTTTGATCACACAAAGAGGTATTGCACAAATTTTGCAGGCAGTGTTCAGTTGTCTTTTTTTGAAAATGTCGCCACTAGATGCATTCTTGTGGTAATAAGTGATTAATGCAGAATAAAATTACTTTTAAAAGTTTGCAAAACATATCATGTACTATTTGTAGTATAGTTTTGGTGCCGAAATAGATTGCAAGTTATTCTTTCTCTGTAGAAAAGTGAAAGGAGTATTTCTGAGAGAATATTCCTTTTTTGCAATAGGTCCTATTTTGAAACCTTTCTTGCATTTTGCAGCTAATATATTACTGCTCTTTGCTGCCTGCTTTGCAATTCTGTTTACTCTGTTTTAAGATCAAACATGTCTCAAGGGAAATGAAATCATGCCTTTTACTAACCTGTTTCCTCCCATTTGGTGGAGCAGGTGCATAAATCCTAAGCAAATTGTTCAAGAGCTGTCACAAAAAAAAAAAAAATGAATAGCGCTAAAAACAGCATCAGAGGTATTTGTGTATCTTGCATTACCTTTGGAAACAAGAGGCTTGAGGTGGAATAATTCTCAATAAGACTTCAAGACACTGATGCTAACAAGGGAATGAGTGACTTGAATAATAAACTGATTAAATCATAGAATCATAGGACTGAAAGGGACCTCGAGAGGTCATCTAGTCCAGTCCCCTGAACTCATGGCAGGACTAAGAGTATGTCTACACTATGAAATTAGGTCGATTTTATAGAAGTCGATTTTTAGAAATCGATTTTATACAGTCAATTGTGTATGTCCGCACTAAGCGCAATAAGTCAGCAGAATGTGTTCTCACTACCATGGCTAGCATCGACCTACGGAGCAGTGCACTGTGGGTAGCTATCTCACAGTTCCCGCAGTCTCCGCCGCCAATTGGAATTCTGGGTTAAGTTCCCAATGCCTGATGGGGCAAAAACATTGTTGTGGGTGGTTTTAGGTACATGTCATCAGTCTTCCCTCCCTCCGTGAAAGCAATGGCAGACAATTGTTTTGCGCCTTTTTTCCACGCAGATGCCATACCACGGCAAGAGTGCAGCCCGCTCAGTTCAGCTCACCGACACCACTGCTGTTGTGTCCTGGGTGCTGCTGGTAGCAGACAGTGCAGTAGGACTGCTAACTGTGGTCATACACCTCTTCCGCTGCAGCTCTGCTCTGCTGCTATTGCCTCGATAGCTAATTTCTCCATGTTGTCTGTCATGGGCCCCCATGTGTTCTTCCTCGGGAAATGTGCGCAGTGCTAACCATCGTCCTCCACCACTTCTGCTGCAACTCTGCTGTCCTGGTGCCATGAATCTACCTCACAGGTCCTCTCGTCATTCTGTATAAATATCTATTCTCATGGCATCTGTTGTCATCCACCGATTCCACTGCAACTCTGCTTTCCTGCTCTCCTTCAGATGCCATACTACGGCAAGCATGGAGCCCGCTCAGCTCACTGCTGCTGTTGTGAGCATTGTAAACACCTTGCGCATTATCCTGCAGTATGTGCAGAACCTGCAAAATCAGGCGAGGAGGTGACGACAGCGCGATCACGATAGTGATGAGCACATGGACACAGACTTCTCTCAAAGCATGGGCCATGGTGATTTGGAGACCATGGTGGTAATGGGGCAGGTTCATGCCGTGGAACACCAATTCTGGGCCCGGGAAACAAGCACAGACTGGTGGGACCTCATAGTGTTGCAGGTCTGGGATGATGCCCAGTGGCTGCAAAACTTTTGCATGCGTAAGGGCACTTGCATGGAACTTTGTGACTTGCTTTCTCCTGCCCTGAAGCGCAAGAATACCAAGATGAGAGCAGCCCTGAGGCGATAGCCCTCTGGAAGCTTGGAATGCTAAGACAGCTACCGGTTAGTCGGGAATCAATTGGAGTGGGTAAATCTACTGTGGGGGCTGTTGTGATCCAACTAGCCAATGCAATCACTGAGCTGCTGCTATCCAGGATAGTGACTCTGGGAAATGTGCAGGTCATAGTGGATGGCTTTGCTGCAATGGGGTTCCCTAACTGTGGTGGGGCGATAGATGGAACGCATATCCCTATCTTGGGATCGGACCACCTTAGCAGCCAGTACATAAACCGCAAGGCGTACTTCTCAATGGTGTTGCAAGCACTGGTGGATCACATAGGATGGCTGGGAAAGGTACATGACGCAAGCATCTTTAGGAACTCTGGTCTGTTTGAACAGCTGCAGGAAGGAACTTACTTCCCAGACCAGAAAATTACCGTTGGGGATGCTGAAATGCCTATAGTTGTCCTTGAGGACCCAGCCTACCCCTTAATGCCATGGCTCATGAAGTCATACACAGGCAACCTGGACAGTAGTAAGGAGCAGTTCAACTATAGGCTGAGCAAGTGCAGAATGGTGGTAGAATGTGCCTTTGGACATTTAAAAGCTTGCTGGCGCAGTTTACTGACTCGGTTAGACCTCAGCGAAACCAATATTCCCATTGTTATTTCTGCTTGCTGTGTGCTCCACAATATCTGTGAGAATAAGGGGGAGACATTTATGGTGGGGTGGGAGGTTGAGGCAAATCGCCTGGCAGCCAATTTCGCGCAGTCAGACACCAGGGCGATTAGAAGAGCACAGCTGGGCACCCTGCGCCTCAGAGAAGCTTTGAAAACCAGTTTCATGACTGGCCAAGCTACAGTGTGACAGTTCTCATTGTTTCTCCTTGATGAAAACCCGCCCCCTTGGTTGACTCTACTTCCCTGTAAGCCAACCAACCTCCCCCCTTGATCACCAGTTTCAGAAGCAATAAAGTCATTATTGTTTCCAAATCATGCATTCTTTATTAATTCATCACACAAATAGGGGAAAACTCACAAGGTAGCCCGGGAGGGGAGGGTGAGGAGGGAAGCACCGGGTGGGGTGATGGATGAGGGGAGAAGGGAAAGACAAGGCCACACTACAGTTCAAAACTTATTGAATGTCAGCATTCTGTTGCTTGGGCAATCCTTTGGGGTGGAGTGGCTGGGTGCCCATAGCCTCCCCCCCCACACACACATTCTTGGGCATCTGGGTGAGGAGGATATGGAACCTGGGGAGGAGGGCAGGCGGTTATACAGGTGCTGCAACAGTGGTCTGTGCTCCTGCTGCCTTTTCTGCTGCTCCACCAGACGCCTGAGCATGTCTGTTTGCTCCCCCATTACCCTCAGCATTGCATCCTGCCTCCTCTCAGCATACTCTTCCCTCCTGTCATTGTGTTCATTTAACGCTTTCCTGGACTCTGCCATTGTTTGCCTCCACACATTCTGCTGAGCTCTTTCAGTATGGGATGATTGCATGAGCTCTGAGAATGTCTCGTGAGTGCATTTTGTTTGCCTTCTAATCTGCGCTAGCCTCTGGGACGAAGATGTGCAGAACGTGTAGAAACATTTGCAGCTGCGGGAAGAAAAAAAGGGAGATACATTTTAGAGAACAAAGGGAAGACTATTTCACACTGAATCAAGCGATTCACATTACATAGTACTTGTGCTTTTGCTACCAGGTCGCATTTTGCCTCTTATATTGAGTGCCTGCCAGTTTGGTGTGAGTCCTGGGTTAGGTAGCAGGTTTCCAAGGTACTCCCAAGATCCAGGATTTAAGAGGAGAAGGAAAGCTTGAATGTGCTTCCTATGTTATGTGCACTCAATCTTCAGCTGGTGCAAACTGATGTAGCTCCGTTGAAATAAACTGTAAGAAGCTGATTTACACAACCTGATGATCAGGCCCTTATGGGTAGACTGAAAACTATGTAACAAATGTATAAAATGCACACTCTCACCACCTGGAGAGCTGATTGGCTCCAGCTTCTGAACTCAGAGTTAGCTCCTTTCTTTTCCCCTGCCCTGGGAATGGGCTTTCTTGTTACATAACACCAGTGGAAGTTCAAGTCTGTCCTTACCCATGCAGAGGATAGACTTTCAAGGCAAGAACCAGTGGCATTTATTTACTTTCACTCCCCCTGCTGGGTGAGTTCCCTGAATAGGGAACTGATGGCAGGGATGTTAGAGTGCAATGTATTGTCCGCAAAATATACCTGATTCTGAGAGGTGCCGAACACCCAAGACTGCCATTGTCTTTAATGTCTGTAATGGTTTCTCAGTACTGCTCAGGACTGAGCTTTATAGACAGACAGTATTCAGCTGTCTGAATGGCACCATTATTAGTCATGTTTGGCCTGATCATCATTTGATTTATGTTTCTCTAATTGGCATCCATTACTTGATTCTTAATAAGATCTCAGTAACTATATTAATGGTGTTGGAAGCTCCTGTCTCTTGCCAGTATTAAAATTAATAGCTGGACTTCATTCATAATCAGGATTTTTCTCCAATGTATTATTACCTGTCCCATTTGCTAAATCATAGACTTATCATTTGCTTGTTTGTTTGTTACGATTGGACAGCAATCTGAAAATAAATTGTATAGGCTAAGTAAGATTAACAGGCTGATTGGCAAATGCATAAAAATCATTGAAAAACAGCAAAGCATAGATGGCTAGGAGGGAGCAAAAATTAGACCTTAGTCCGTGCCAGCAAGTAATATGAACATATGAGCCCTCATTTAATGACAAATGACATTGTATGCACAGAGAAGAATATGGATCTGTACAAAAAAATGTTAATATTTTGCTTGTCAAACATAATAGTTTTTAAGATGAGACATTGAGCCTAATTCTCCATAGTCTTTGCACCTTCCACAAACCGCATGTAAATATTTCTAAAACAAAATAGCAATATTTTGTATCTACTTTGCACTGATGTAAATGGTCACAAAATGCAATGCTGTGGAGAGTAAGGCTGCAGACATTTAAAGTGTA
Source organism: Trachemys scripta elegans (assembly GCF_013100865.1). Taxonomy (NCBI): domain Eukaryota; kingdom Metazoa; phylum Chordata; order Testudines; family Emydidae; genus Trachemys; species Trachemys scripta. Next base: position 189,455,778 of record NC_048299.1, on the reverse strand, counting down.
CACTTTTAATATCCAGAAAAATATCTGGCTAGCAGAAAAGCTCCACATTTAGAAAATCCCTTCTCTTCTAATTCTTTTTATTAAAAGAAAGAAAAGACAAAGAATGTAGTATTGTGTGCTGCCACTTTAAAATACCAATGCAAAGTCTTTGCTGTCTAGTCCCTCTCTGAAGACCAGATGCAGGCACACATACTATACTTGGATAGTCCCTCACAGAAGTTTTAATAGTGACAACATTCTAGCATCTTCTCTACTTTGCAGCAGTAGAACTCACAGGTCAAGCAGTTCAGATAGGTTGGATAGCATTGTTTTCTTGGATTCAGAGTTTTAATGCAAAGACTATGCAGACAACTGTTTTAAATGTTTATAGCGATTTTTGATGGCAATAGTCTTCAGTTCTCTTCTGCCTTCCACCACACCACAGATGTCTCCTCTTCACTCTCAAAGTTATTTAGGAGCACTTGTGATCATTCTTCTTCAGCCATGGCTCAGCCTTCTTCCTCAGTTCTCAGACCTTGTTGCGCTATTGTCCCTTCTCTTCCTCTAGGTTTCTACTACTTGCAGGGGTGATGGAGTCTTCCTAATAGTGGTGGGGGGAGGGGCATGAAACCCTATCCCCTTTCTGGCCCTGACCCTGCCCTTCCTCTTCCCTCTGAGGCCTTGCCCCCAGCCAAGCAAGAAGCCAGGGAGCCCAGGCCCCTCCACCTGCCTAGGTTGGGGGACCCAAGAGAAGCCTATGGCCCATGTCCCCCTCCTCCCCTTCCCCGGGCTCTTCACCCAGGGCAGGTTGAGAGTCTGTGGCTCCCCGCAGCTGCCCGCACAGCTCTTACCCTGATCTGATTCCAGCTTCCAGCCTCAGGGGCCAAAATGCCATACCTAGCCCATGGTCAGAGCTGCCTGGTCAGCTGTGGGGAGCCGTGGACACTCCATCTGCTGTGGGCTCCCCACAGCTGCCCGGGTTCCCCGGGCCACTCTTAGCCAAGCCAGGATCCAGCTTCTGGCCCAGATGGGGAGTGGGGCTTGGGGGGGGGGGGGGGAAGAAGAGGAACAGCGGGACCGAGCCTGTAGCGAAAAGTGGACGAGACAGGCCCATCCACTTTCAAAAGTGGGAGGGCCATGGCTCCTTGGCCCACCATTTTCCAGTGCCCCTGATTCATTGCCATGCTTCTTGTATACACTGTATCTGTCATTTCATCCTACACACTGGGACAGTGTACTGTACACTGTAAGCAGAATCATAGCTCATGTATGTAAATGAATGGCATGCTGTCATTGTATGCAAGGCATGCATTGCATGTCCCAAGACTGGCTGTGCCCACAGGATGATTCCGTCTGGCCCCCAAACACGTGACCAAAATGGCATCCTCTGCACAGTGTGACCTGACACATACGATGAGTGTGAGATCATGCTATATGGAGGATGCTTTTTGCATACATGTGTACAATTGCATGTGTGACCAAATACGTCATGGCAAGCCACTGATGTAAAGATTCTTCTGCTCAAGCCACTTTATTTTGTAGGAGCTGTAAAGGAGATGAAGATCATATTGTTGCTACTTGGCCCTAAATGAGAGAGGATGTCATTTCAAGAGGATCTGTAATAAGTAGCATTTCTGGCTTTCCCTGACCTTGTTGAACTCCAGCAGCGAGTTTAGCATACCCTGACTTGTATAAAATGTTGCTTTCCTTATTTTTGTTTTAAGTTCCTATTTTCCTGAGAGCCCAGTGAGCCACCTCTGCATTCTTTTATTGCTCTCCTGGTTGGCTTTCCTTCGCTGTCTCTAGGGCTTATCCCTTTAGAATAATATTCTTCAGTTCTATAGGATCTTTCATCACAGCACATTAAAATCACTTATTAATTAATTCTCACAACCCACAGACAACATAGATATCTGCATTATTATCCCTGCTTTATAGATAAAGTGGCTGAAGCAGGAAAGTGATTTGTTCAAGATTATACAGCAATCTGTTTCCAGAGGTTGGTGTTATATCCAAGGTTCTCTTCCTTTAGGCCTAAATATTTCTTGTAGAAACAATGAGAAGATATCACACCTAGAGGAGAACAAGAATTGCAAGAAATTTGCAAGAAATTTAGGCCTTTATTCATCCTGGTACCTAAGCATACGCCTAACTTTTTAAGCCTAAAAATCCCATTAGTAGTCAACAGGACTGTTCATGTGCTTAAAGATAGGAACACGCTTCAATACCTTGCTGATTTGTGACCTTTCTCTATTTCTCTTTGCAGATTGTCTTTGAGAGGTTTGATTTTTATCAATTTTATTTGCTATTGGAAATTATTTGTCAAATATTATTTCTGCAAACAATTGCTTCTCCTGATTTCGGCAGTGGGGAAGGCTTGGCTGCACTGGTAGGGAGATGGGCAGCTCCTGGGAAGGAGCGATCATGCTTAGGCATGAGATCTACAAGGTCTACATCTCCTTGTGCCTCAAATGTTGGACTGTGTCTGGGGGAGGCAGAGGGGCTTCTGTGCCTCCCACTGGCCAGCTGGGGATAATTAGGAGGGCCAGTTAGCTCTCAGACCCTCTCCCCATCCAATTTAAATCCTTGTAATTGGATTTAGGCATCTAGGGGGCAGTTTGCTGTAGTTCAGGGATTCTCAAACTTCATTGCACCATGATCCCTTTCTGACAACAAAAATTACTACACGACCCCAGGAAGGGGGACTGAAGCCTGAGCCTGCCAGAGCCCTGCCACCTCAGGTGGGAGGGGCAGCGCAAAGCCCAAGCCCAAGGGCTTCAGCCCCAGGTGAGGGGCTTGTAACCTGAGTCTTGCTGCCCAGGGCTGAAGCCAAAGCCTGAGCCCTACTCCCCAGGGCTCAAGTCTTTGGGCGTCAGCCCCAGGAGATGCGGCTTGGGCTTCAACTTCAGCCTCAGGAAGCAGGGCTCGGACTTTGGCCCTGGGCTGCAGCAAGACTAACACCAGTTCCTGTGACCCCATTAAAATGGGGTTGCGACCCACTTTGGGGTCCCGACCCACAGTTTGAGAACCGCTGCTGTAGTTGTTTCCCCTCCCTCCCTGTAGTTGAGGTATGTTGAACCGTATTTCCAGGATGCTGTGGGTCTGTATGTTTTGGGTATCAGGAAGGAATTATTTTCCCCATTGGGACAAATTGGCACTGATCTTGCCTTCTTCGCAGCTTTATGGCAACGCAGGTTAGGTTAAAAAGCGTAAGAACAGGAATTTCAACATTATGAGGGATATAAGAATGTTAGTTTGTTGCAACTTGTGGTCAGTGTCCTGTGCAGATAATGGTTAAAAGGGCCAGATCAGGGCAAAAGAAACTGGTGGACCTTTTGTCTGCAAGAAGAAGAGACCTGAAATCTTTGCAATCTGAGTTCCCCCTTGATAAGAGGATTCAGAAGTATGCTCAGAGTTAGTGTGTTAGTGAAGAGCGTCTTCCCTGAGTCATTGGTTATATGCTGTGAGCCCTTTAATCTCACACTGGACCAAATTAAATATCTGGTGTGTGAGAAAGGATCGGCAAATAGTGCCCCTTACCATTGTTAAGTTAATAAAGTTTCAGCCTAGCACTTAAATCCATCCCTATGTCTGTCTTTCATTCACATACATGTCCCGATCATTCTTGGATTGCAGCTTGTTTGCCAATAATTTACTGAGTATACAATATCTGAACATGCCCCAATGTATGTTTCTGTTCCCTCACCGGATGAGTGTACCTCTTGGAATCAGGTTTCAGTAGTTCAGAATTCACCTTCGGTGAACATGTTATAAAATCTATTTCCACAAGCATTCTGGCCAATAAACGTGTTCATTTTCAATGTCTGTAGAAAAGAACGTATAAAGGGGGCAGGATTATAACAGAATCCATTTGTTATTTTCACAGAAAATTTGCTGAGATATATTCACCTACCTCTAAACTTAACACCACCCAAGCGAGACTCCACTTCTTAAAACTAGTCTAGCACAAGTGCAGGCTTTCAAAGCAGAATGATACTGGGCCTACAGCTAGGATCAATTTAACGTAGAGACAACGGTAGCAAGCAGCACCCATTCATGTAAATGCTTACTTTAAAGGCATCTCTGACCAAAAGAGAACCTAATGAAAAGATGAGTATGAAAGTCTAAGATCTGGGCACATAGAGAACTTGATCAAAATGCAGCTTTCCGGAATTCTCACTGAGGGGGGGTGTGAGAGGATGCTGTACAGATAAATTAGTAGGAGTCTGAGGGGTGAGCTTATGTGTATTTCTTTAATGATGCTACTATTAAAATAAATAATCTTGAGTCCAAAAAATACTCTTGTAGTGGATCCGAATTGCCAAGTGCTGCAAATCATGCCCTTCACATTACTTTCAATGATTAAAAAGCTGAGAGTGCAAAGCCAAGCTATGAGCAATCCACCAGCATTTTTAGCCACAGTACTGCTTTTAAATATAGTTTAAGCTCTTGACTATTTGCTGAGTCTGTGGGAGTTAAAAGGACTATTTGCTGGATTCCAACTGTGGAGTTAACCTCTGCATCTCGGTAGTTACCTTTCCTTTCCATGCTCCATAGTACAGATATTGATTTTGGTTTTGATATTTTAAGCATTCAGGCTCTGATTCTCCACGATCTTGTCCCTGGTCATTTCCCCTTGTGTATAGAGAGTGAACAGTGGGTGTAAAACATTACATAATCATAATAGTAGTATTTCACACCCAGTTTGCACAGCTGTAAATGGCTACAAAAGGTGAGATGCATTAGAGAATTACGTCCTCAGTGTGTCTAAACCTTCATTTCCACACTGCTAGAACTCCAGTAAGCCATCATTTTTTTTCTCCCCTATATCCTGGACTAGGACATATTGTTATTGCTCTGCCCTTTTTTGGAAGAATGAACAACACCAAGCATGATGGACAGCAATAGGCTGGAGCAGAATGGCCCAGGTTGCTGAAGATGCTAAGTGCACTGTGGTCTTTGGGGTAAATTGCACTTAACAAAAGTGCTAATAAGAAACATCTCTTCCACTCAGTCATCACTTAGAAGCTTCCTGCTCTCAAGCTGCTAGCTGTGAGTACAGCACAGAGAGCCATCAGTCACCTCACCATTGCAAACATAATACCTTCAGCTTTTACAGCGCTCTGCAACAGCTGCCACCTCAGTGAATGACTCCTCTCCTCCTCATTAATTTCCTTTCTCTGGCCACTGGTGCCAATCAGTGCCCTAGTTCTCCTGTTCCTCCTCCCAGCAGCGGGTGCCTTCATCTCTTTCACTCCTCCATACTCCTGTTAATGCTCCTATACCCACACCCTTGTACAAATTGAAGACTTTGCAAACTGCCACCCACTCAGGGTTTTTTTAAGCAATGCTGTGTGCTGACAGTATGCTAGATGCCTTTCAGCTAGACTGTAGGCCAGGCACCCTATAGAGACAATGCTTATTGCTCTATAGCTGACCTGCCCTTTTCCATAGAAAAGAAAGCACATCCATACTCATCCTGCTGGATCTCGGAGGCATTGGAGATCACTAATCAGCAAATACTCTCTCTCCATGTCCAAAAGTCTGTGAATGGAACCACCATAACAATGCTTACATCCTTTCCCTCAGAATGAATCCAGGTGGCTGTTATGGCTAGTTGTTCCTATATCTACAAAAGCTCTTACCTGTGGAAACTCACAAAGCTCAAGGCTCTGCTCCATATAATTCAACATCAATTTGTAACCCCTGGGAGAGTGGGTGAAGTGCCAGCAGTATTGGACAGCAATACATCTCCTTTACATCAAATGCAAACAGCACCTTCTCCCAGCTTTCTCAATGCCTAGCCAAAATCAGCATCTGGATAAAGAGCAGCTGCCTAAAGCTGCATCCAGGCAAGATTGATGTGATGCTAATAGAGAAGCATTACGAAGAATTTGCCTCCTGTACTGCATTCCCCACTCTCAAGGGCCTCTGCACTGAGATTGTTAAAATCATTCAACTGATCATGTGAGATGTATCATTTGGATCAGGGCTGGCTCTAGGCACCAGCGTTCCAAGCATGTGCTTGGGGTGGCCCTTTTCAAGGGGCAGCATTCCAGCCCTTTGCGGGCGACACTTTTTTGCTCCAGTGGCGGCATTCCGGCTTTTTTTTTTTTTTTTGCTTGGAGCGGCAAAAAACGTGGAGCTGGCCCTGATTTGAATTCAAAATCTTGTTGGATTTTTGTGCCTGTAGAATCTAACCATGACCCCTAACTCAGATTTGACCTCCAACTCAAATCTGGATCTGGACACAGCCCCTTTGGCCCAATTCATATTTATAGACAAGCAAAAAGAAAAACAAAAAGGTGGATGCAGCATTTCTCAGGAAATCCAGAATTTTGAACAAACAAGCAGCATATCAAATCCTGAAACCACTTTGCTCTTCCATTCCAGTTTCTGTGTTGTCATAGTCCAGGGTTGAGTCCATTGAAATCAGGGTGGAATATTATTCTGTGAATGAAACATACCTTTGCCTGACATGTCTCGCACAGAAGGCAACACTGAAATGGTTAGTCAGTAACATCATTAGATTGCTTCCCTGTAGAGAAGGGTCTGAGCTGCAAAGTCCAGATCAGGATCTGAGTTTCCCTACTTTTTTAAAGGATTTAGACTCATGGTTCTGTTTGGGCAAATCTGTATCCCTGCATCTGTATTTTTTTTATAATATGCTTTGGTATAAAATACAGCTAGAAATCAAGTTCATTATCTTACTGCTATCTAAAGTGATATGTTTGTAAATATATTCCTTAATGCAATGCTAGGTACATTAGACTTTCCTGCTTTAAAATGCACCAGCACAGTTTCATATGAGGAATCGTATGTTTATATTGTGAAAGCTCACTCAGTAGTTAACATTCACTTATGTAGCTGGGGTTATTTCATCATATTATAATTGCATTTTAAAAGACATCTTCAGCTGAGAATGAATTGCACTCTGCCTGCGCAGAGCATAGATTGCTAATTAAAATGGTAACTGTTTGAGTCTTGCAGGTATATCTTAACTGTATCTTACCTCTGAGTATAATTAAAGAAACTAAATGTTGTGGATACGAAAATGTCTTCTTCAATTATCTCTCCTTGAAGGAAAAAAACTTAGCTGGTGATTATTGTAAAACTCAGTGAATGGGAGGCTGACTATGGCAATCAGCATGTCCTAATGGCTAGAGCATTCCACTGGGCCTCAGGAGACCAAGATTCTAGTCCTGGCTCTGTCACTGGCCTGCTGGGTGACCGTTGGCAAATAACTTCAGCAAATTGTGTGTCCATTTCTTTAGCTATAAAATAGGAATAGTAATTAGATCTGGGTGGGAAGCAGTTTTCCCATCCTCTGAAAATTTGAGATATTGAAAAACTCTGTTTTCACACACCAAAAATCCCAAGAAAAAATGGTTTGGGTCAATTGAAATGTTTCATTTCAATAATTTCAAATGTTTTATTTTGATTTATCATTTTTATTTTTAAAATATAATTAGATTAAATTACAAAATGAAAAGTCATTTTTGAGCCAGGAAACCAGAAATTTTTTTTAAGAAAATGTCAAAAGAAAATATTTTGACATTTTCTTTTATTTTATTTTTAATTAAAAATATTCCTTCAAAACTGACCCTTTCCCATGAGAAGTTTCAGTTTTGACTAACTGGCTTTTTCCAATGAAAAAATGTTGAATCTAAAAATTCCCAACCACAAATAGCGATAGTTATCTCCTTCTATAGAGCACTTTGAGTTCTACTGATGGAAAGCACAATGTACGAGCTAGGTATGATGATTATTATGATGATTATTCCACAGAACAGCCACAACAGAAGTAGTCACCATTTCATGTAACTTGCACTCACTGCAATAAAGAGCAGGAGCATAACTGATTAATAATAAAGAAGGTTTTATTCAACAGCTCTCTCTCCTAATTCTTTCCTAAGAGTCTGTCCTGTTTGGACGTTTTAGAAAGGAAATGTTTATTCTTCCCTCTGGTCTCCATGCACATGGCTACATCTTTTCTTTTACAGATGATGGAACAAATTCATCCCTGGTGTAACTTCAGGGAAGTTACTCATGCATTTGGCCAGTTCTTAGAGACTGTGAGAGATCATGGCTAGGATTGTTGATTCTTCAATGGGGAAAGAATTCACTGGTTATGAACCTACCATTGAAGCGTGAGATTTAATTTCAGGCCTTTGATGACTAGGAAACAGTTGCTGTTCAGCTCTCCATAGTATGCAGCTGGTCTTGAAGTGTTCTTGAAGAGTGCTAGTTTTCAGACCAACCTGCCATTTCTTTTGTTGTTGTTGTTGTTGACACTGATGCTGGGTTACTTGTTTCCACCATAACTCTTCCTTCTTTCTCTGGGACGTATCAAAGGATATGAGAGCAAAATAACCAACTGGCAGAAAAATACTCATTTGACAATCTGTTAACTGTTAATTGCAGTGGTCAGTCATTGCTATTGCCATGTAGTATTGGTCCAAACCAATGTGGTGTTTATAAACCAGATTTGAATAGCATCCAATACATGCTATAGATGTTCCCTATCCCCTCTGCCTCCTACTTGCTTGATCTAAAAGGTGCCTTGTTGTTCAAACAAACTCTTTGTCGGGAAAAATCCACCTTTGAGGCTAACGGCACGGACAATGCATGCATAAAAAGTGAGATCGTTCCTGTAGAGTGCAGAAAAAGAAGATTATTTGTGACATTTTAAAGTTCCTAGATGTGGTAATAATTTATAATTTTTGAATTAAATAAAAAGTAAGGCATGATGAAAATATAACATTAAAAAGAAGATAAAACAGTTCAACAATTATTTCCTTCCTCAAAGTGTAAGTAGAATTGGCTTCTTCTGATGTCAAAAGTGTGAGAATAATCTGCTAACACATGGTAACTAAGAACAATTTAGTTCTTACATGGAATTTCTACACTGCTTTTACCATAGCTGATTTTATTTTCTACTAGTGCCTCTATAGATGTCCAAGGATATAATATGAGCTTATTGTGCCTGGCTGTTCGTTTTACAGCTGAAAGTTACATGACTGGTCAAGGGGAACTCTTCTAAAGAAAGAGCTCAGTTACAATCCCTGACTCTTGATGCCAGGCAATTTAGTGCTGAGTAATGCATCCTAATGAATAACATTTTCAATGTATTCACATGCAGCAGACCTCTTCCATTATATATTTTGCATAAATGTCATGAGAGTCTATCTAGACTGTCACAACAACTATTCATTTCCTAAATCCCTCATTATACTGTATATAATGAATCCAGTTTTAGCAAAAGTTACCACACAATGGAATCTGAAATTACCAGTTCTCCCTTTATAATTAGAATGCGAAATATCCATGATTAATAGGTGGTAATGATTGGTAAATATTAAAACATTAGAAGGCACAATGAGGTTCTAAATAGGAGATGTATAAAGAATAATAAAACTGTCATTTCTGTGATGTGCTCTGACCCATTCCATGTTTTTTTCCTCATATGAAATTATACCCGAGTTCATCAAATATCCTGAATTCAACATCATTTCACAAATTTTGCACTTATTTACTTCAAAATGTCACACAACTCATTTTTTTCCAAAAAAAAAAGCTTACAAAAACATGCAAACAAAAAACATATTTTTTAAAATCAATGTGCACTTGTGAAAGCTTTGTGATAGCTCTGCTTAATTTTTTTCTAAATGCTTCACACACTATAAGATATGTTGGTCTGGGCACTGCAAAGTAATAGCTTTTATTCATGTGAAAGGGAGGTATTTTCAGCTTTTGTCAGTGCCTTCACACTTAGAACTGTATTTTTTATACACTTTTTAACAAAAAGAGGTGAACACAAGAGTTCTTTAATCTTAATAATAACTAGCTACAAACTCCATTTCCAAGTTGGGATACAAGTTTTTCCTCTAGTATTGGCTAAATCTGCACATTGAATCCTAGCACCCCAGTCTTGGGCAAAGTTCAGATTTGGTTGAAGACAATGAACTACAAAGTCTGGGAGTTTTCAGATCAGTAGTTTGGTTCTGCCCATTACAGAGATACAAAATTCAGATCCAGAACTCAGCTCCAAGGCTTTTGTTTGATCCTATCTCTAATAATAATCATAATATTTTGCACTTCCATACCACCTTTCATTTAGGGATCTCAAAGCACGTTATTGATCTAAGAATCCCAACAAATCTATAAGAGGAATAAATATTATTATGCTCATTTTGCAATGAGGGTATTGATGGAGGTGAAACAATCACAGTGCAGTTACTTGCCATGAAGATTGCTGTAGCTGAGAATAGAACCCAGACCTCCACAAATCATCTCTCCCCATATTTTACCTGTAATAGCTTTATTGCTGATTTTTTAAAACTATGGAAATGTCTCAGCCAGTCAGAGTTCAAGGATGCTGTTACATCCGTACCTATGCTTATTTCTCAGTCACTTATGAACCTACAGTCTTGTTTGCATAATGACAGTACAGTTCTATCTCACTAATCATACAATATGCAAATCCCTTTACTCTGAATGGCAAAAGGCCATCATTAGCCAAGCAGAGTACAGGGATTTACATTAATCAATGTATGGCTATTTCTCAGTAACAGCATAGTGATTATATAAAGCTCTGAATTCTGATTAGCAAGAATGAGAGAGGAGGAGGGTGATATTGAGAAAACTGTTCTGAGGTGAGTTGAGATTTTGAAGTTACCACATTTGTTGTGGACATGTGGATGGCATGTTCTGATGGGTGTCATCAGAAAGATCTCATGAGTGAGAGCGAGCTTAACACATTTTAGCATAATTTTGAGGCTGTTCCCCACATTCTCATTAATAACCCTTTGTAAGGCTAAAACGCATTGCTCAGAAGCTGTTGCATAATACAGAACAGAACTATGATGAATACAAATAACGTTTTTTATACAATCTATGCATTTTTCTTGATAACTTGACATTGTAGATATGATACATATTATGTGCTATAAAAATAAAATATTGGATTTTTGTGAAGTATAGATACTTTAAGACAAGATGATACACATGGTATTAGAAATATAGGGCTAAATTCTGGCTGGTATAGATCAACATAAAAGCATTGACTCAAGAAGAACTATGTCAATTTATACTAGGTGAGGATTTATGGTAAACTTTTCAAAAGTTCCTAAATGACTTAGGAGCTTAAGTACTTAAGTGTTGTTGCAGTCTTTACCCTCGTCCATCATTTGGTCAAGAAGAGATTTTAGAATAGTAGAATTTATACACGTTCTGAGAATTTTCATCCCCTATTTCACAGGCACTTTAGGTGGTGTAATTGAGAGAAAAAATATGCTGCATACAATAACAAGCGCAATTTTTCAAATTCTTTACTGGTAGAGTAGGTTTTTTGCTGTTAGTGAAGAGTAGAAAGAAAGAAGTATAGCCAAGCACTCCCATTTGTTTCCCACAACCCCTTTTGTCAATTTAGTGAATTCAGTGGAGTGACAGAACTGTTTATTACATAGGTGCTGAACAAGCTGAAAATGAATCAAATAACTGACAAACTAGAGTATTCTCTAGTTTGTAGAGGATACTTACGCATCAACTGCAGTTCTATCTGTCAGCTTTATTTCAGGTCACACACTGAGCAATAGCAGATATCTAGGAGGAAATAAGATTTTTTTTCTTTGCTTTTTGTCACTTTTACCGAGGAAGAGTGAACTGCCTGGGACAAGATAAAAGCCTGCCTGAACTTCAGCCCGAATTTCTCACCAAATCAAATTCATGTTTAAATTATATTAAAATACTAGGTAAAGTTTAGTGACGTGTTATAAACCACCTATATGCTAGATGTCATTAAAAAGTTGACAGTGGCAAGGAGCTATTGCAGATACATCTTATTCTGTAGATGGAAAAACTGTGGTAATCCCAGATGCCTCTAGTATAAATTGGCATAATTCTAATGAATTACATATACATCAGTAGAGTTATGTCAATTTATACCAGTTAGCCAGTATAGAAGTGAGATTTTGAAGTTTAATAAAGCACTGATAATCAGGACTGACTGACAATTTTCCATCAAAATTCGGTATTTTGAAAGAAATATGTTTTTTAACATTGTTTTCAAAAAGTGTCTAGTTAACATAGAAAATTTCAGCTTTTAATTGAGAAACTGGATGCCTGAAAATCGAAAGGTTTTAACTCAGAAATGCCACCATGTTGCCTCATGGGATTTATAGTTAGGCTGCTTCATGCCTCCATGTAACAAGGGTAGTGTGGCCTCCCCCCAGATAGATAGGGAGACTCCCTTACCCACCCCTTGGGCATCCACGCCCACCCCACCGGAAATAGAAGGGCAGGAGAGGAACTGGAAGTATAAAAGCTGAGCCCTGCAGCTCAGCTGGGCTGGAGTTGCCAGTGGAGACAGACGTCTCTTGCCCACTGCTGGGTCTTGAGCTGGATGGTGACCACTACACCGCTGAGGACCTGAAGGAGCTGCCAGAGCTCAGTGATGAGCTCCCAAAATCCCAAGAACCAGTTCCCTACTGGGTCCTCGGCGGCACTTCGACGGTGGTGGGGGTCTTCACTCGCTCCGGGTTTTCGGCAGCATTTAGGCGGCAGGTACTTCACCCGGAGTGAGTGAAGACACCCCCCCAACGCCGAAGTGCCGCCAAAGACCCGGTAGGGAACCACGCGCTGAGTACAAGCCCCAGGTGCCTGTCTCGCCCCCCCCATCTGACCCCAACCCACGTCCTGCCCCTGACTGCTCCCCTCAGAACCCGCAACCCATCAACCCCCCCCACTCCTTGTCCCCTGACCATCCCCTCCCAAAACCCCCTACCCTAACTGCCCCCCAGAACCCCAACCCCTACCCAACTCACCCCACTCCCTGTCCCCTGACTGCCCCAACCCCATCCACCACCACCCTGACAGACCCCCGGAACTCCCACGCCTACCCAACCCCCCGCTCATTTCCCATCCCCTGACAGCCCCCCCCCAGAGCCTCTGCCCCCTTCAACCACTCCCTGCCCCTTATCCAACCCCTCCTCCCAGCCCCAGCCCGGCCCCCTTACCATGCTGCTGTGTAAGGATGCCACGTGGCCACTGGAGGTCACAGTCCCACCCCCTTACCATGCTGGTCAAAGCGGTAGGCGCTGCAGAGCTGCCCAGAGCACTGGTGCTGGCAGCATGGTGCACTGGGGCTCTGCAAGGGGGGGGTGGCGGGGCAAGCAGGGGAGGGGCCGGGGGAGCCTCCCCAGCTGGGAGCTCAGGCGGGCAGGGCAGGATGGTCCTGCGAGCTGGATGTGGCCCACAGACCGGAGTTTGCTCACCCGCCTGCCCCTTTAGGAACCGGTTCTAGACCGGCTTCTAAATTTAACAACTAGTTCTTGTGAACCGGTGCGAACCGGCTCCAGTTCACCACTGCCAGAGCTGCTGGCTGCCAGGGAGGCTGAGGAGCTGCTAGGACTGCTGTTAGCTGACTACCCTGGGGAGACAGATGACAATCCTGGGACCCAGGTACCCCACAGTGGGAGTATAGGAAGTAGCCCAAGGGAACCAGACAATAGTCTGGTTGTGTTGTGGCCTGAAACTAGGTCAGCATGTTTTGGGCAGATCCCCTTCGATCCAGTGGCAGAACACTCTGCCACTGCTAGGGCCCTGGGCTGGAACCCGGTGGAGTCGGGTGGGTCTGGGTCTCCCTACCCCTGCCACCCCAACCCTGGGTGGCAGCCTCCCCACCTGAGGCCAAGGGCTGGTCTACACTAGGGGGGAGATTGATCCAAGATACGCAACTTCAGCTACGCTAATAGCGTAGATGAAGTCGAAGTATCTTGGATCGAATTACCTGGGGTCCACACAGCGCGGGATCGATGGCTGCGGCTCCCCCGTCGACTGCACTACCGCCACTTGCTCTGGTGGAGTTCCGGAGTCAACGGTGAGCGCATTCGGGGATCGATATATCGCATCTTAATGAGACGCGATATATCGATCCCAGATAAATTGATTGCTACCCGCCAATACTGTGGGTAGTGAAGACGTACCCCAAGATGCCTGTGTTTGTCTGCTCTCCGTCAGAGCTAGGATGTCAGATTGTTTGTTGTTTGCCTAGCTGGAGAGCTGATCCCTTAGACTCATTTGCTGCTCTACCCTGACTGCAGGCCAGAGCCCTGTAACTGTTTAATGCCCCTCCCTGGCTGAGGGCCTGGGCTCCTAGACTCTTTTTTGGGTGTTAATCCCCCCTGAATTTGACCCCTACAGAGGCACCGTAGTGAGGGGGGAATGGCATCCCTCCCAGAAGGAGGGGAAGAACAGCTGTGACCTCTTACACCCCATTTTCCTCTATGGACCAGGTTCCCCAGCTGACTGCATCTCCCATAAAAAAATAAATCATTCACTCAGTTCTGTACAGAATTTCTATGAAATATACAGTTGCACATGGTTTGGACATAAGATAAACTAACACTCTGTGGTTCTGAGTCTGACAGGCTTTCACTTTGAGGCTGACAGTTCATTTTAATCCCAAACTGAAAGTGTAACTTGGGAGCTGCAGACACAAATGGATCAAAACTTAAATAAAACAAAAAAAAATTATTTATGACCCGTATGATTAAAAAACTACTCTGTTCCACAGAGCTTTAAATCTGGGGGACCTCAAAGGACATCAGGCAGAGCAATCCAGATCAAACATTCTGAAAAGGTACACACTGAGGATCAACAGGATAGCAATTACAAGCAATTACAGGGAATGGGAATAAATATAGTTTGAGGTCTACAGAAAAAAACTGATTGATGCAATCAAATGATGATATGCTTTTCTAATGGCTAAATAAATGTATCAGATAAAGAGAGAGATTGGTAGGAGAGCAACAAAAATGAGTTTTCAGGACACTAATGCTTCCCTGAGGGATACAATGCAAAATTTCAGAGTGAGCCTGGTATTGTTTTTCTTTCACTGTAATTTTACAGCAACATTAGGAGTATAAAATGGGTCTGGTACAGTTCTTCTATATAGAAATGCATATACAGTAGAACTGGGGAAAAGTTTTGACCAAAAAGGATTTCTCCAGAAAAAATGCAGACTCAGTGACACCAAGACTTTTTGCAGATTTGTTTGGATTTTGCCAAATTGTTTTACCAAAAAAAAAAAAAATTAAAAAAAACAAACTGGTTTGACATTTGAAAATTAAACATTTTGCTTGTTTGATTTAAAATATATTTTGTTTCAAATTGTCTTCCTTTTATTTTTAAAAATATTTAAAATGCTCACAGATCAAAACTTGTTTTACTTTTTCATTCACTGAATTTTTTGAAAACTTTTGTTTTCAAGTTGACACAAAATTATTTTTTATTATATTTCAGAATTGCCATTCACCTGAAGAATCCCTGTTACTGCTCAGCTCTTATCTGTAAATGAACTACCTTTCAAATGAAATTAACTAGCTATGATATAAGTCATATGTGATTTCATATCTTGAATTTGAATAGCTCAGTTTAATTCTCCCTTAACCATTTCTCACTGCTATTAAAACAGAGGTCATACATATACATATCTGGGCATTATAATCTCTTCACATTATTACATTATCTTTTTCAAGAGTTTTACATTTATTTTGGTCAGAGCTGCAGAGTGCTGCTGTCTTTGGTGGAGTTTGATCCAAAGCTTCTCAATGAGACAGAGGATGAATGGCATTCACCTACCTGTGAATTGGAGCTATTTCTTTAACAATTAAGGCTCAGTGTTCACCATGGCAAAAATTTGGGAAAATCATGAATTTTTCACAGTCAAAATATGCAGATGTCATAGGGAAACCCCTATGCCTCCAAGCATATTTTAATATCAAATATAAATATTTTTAAGATATACCACAATATTATTTAAATTTGGGAAATCAAATGAGAAAAATCCATAATATGCATTGAATAGTAATAATATTCTTAAAAAAAATATAGCAAGACATAGATCCTGCTCCCCAGTGACTGTTACAAGTCTGCAAATCTTAGAGCTTTCCCTGAAGCTTCAATAAATTATGCTGGGGGGGGGGGGGAGTGAACCAGTGGAGAGCAATGATGGCTTAAAACTATAAGATCCTGCTCCATGTCAACATTTGAGAAAGCTTCAAGCTATGCAGTTAGCATTATTGATGTATGTTACCTTTTCCATCTGCATCTAGTCAGGAGATTACCATCTATCCAGCTGCCCACCTTCAAAGTGAAATGAACAACCAAAGTGGTTGGTTTCAAATCAGGATGCAAGGTTTCCTTGTTGGGCTTGATTTTATTTTGTTTCCTGTTCTTTATTATTATTTTCGTTATTGTTATAGGTTTGGGGAGGGCGTATTATTTGTGTTTTTCTTGCTGCTGCTTTGGTGGTTCAGGTGCATTAGGCCAAATGAGCTGACTCTTTTAAGTTTTGTATTTTTGTAATCATCATTAAACAGTTTGGGAGCTTCAGATACATGTTCCTGTTTAGGAACATCTCTAATTGCACACCATGATGTGGTTCACTGGGCAACATCGCTTCCTCTGGAATTTTTCAGGTCCCATTAGGTTGGAGCAAAAGTGCTCATCATTGGCCTACCTCTATTCCCATTGAAGTCAGTGTTAAAATTCTCACTCAATTCAGTAGGAGCAGAGTTAGGCCAAAACTAAGCAATTTTCCAAATCCAGACCATTATCTGCAAGAGTCTGATTCACCTTCTTTGAATCAATGGAAAGACTCCTGTTGATTTCAGTGGGAGTTATTGTCAGGCTGCATATCATCAGGATTGCTGGTTCAGACCCAAGCACAATTTAGAACTGCCTCAGGGAACTCTAAACTCATGTAGACTTGATAACAGCTCCCAGGATCTGACCTTTGGTATAATTTCTAATTAAAAGCTCTGTCTTACTTTAGAGCACCCGCACAGGGATATTAGCATGGGCTGAACTGGAACTGAACATCCATTGACTATTGAATAACTTTTTGCCAAGTTCCATTCTATATGCATCCGAAGAAGTGGGCTGTAGTCCACGAAAGCTTATGCTCTAATAAATTTGTTAGTCTCTAAGGTGCCACAAGTACTCCTGTTCTTTTTGACAAGGGTCAAGAAAAGTTTGAAGCAAAATTCAGTTCAGTAGAAAATATATATTAACATTCATCCAAGATGTATAAAATATGTAAAATAGGCTGCTACGTTGTTTTGTTGTTACCAATGCTATAAGCACAAAATAAGCTGCAGTAGAATGTATCTTATTATGCAAGTTTCTTAAGGTCTTAAATAATCAGCATGTTACATTGCAAGTGATGAGGGGAAAGAAAACTGAAAATTATCTTGTTCCCCTGTCCTTTTCATGACACCCAATAACAAATGCATAGAAAAGTCATATCATCTGGAAAATGTTCTCTGCATAAAAATAGCTTCAACGTACAAGATTCTAATAAACATGGAGAAGATGCGAATAGAAAAAGGAACTTTATTTGCATACAATTACAATTCTGTACCTCTTCTCCATATGATTTTTCTATAGATATCAGCATTCCTTATTCCTTTGATGTGCTATTATTCTCCATGTTAAGTACAGATCTTCCCATCTCATCTGATTCTATTGTTTTGTCCCTAAACTACATTTTTAATTGATCACTTTGTTTATGTCTTCTATAAATCTTCTCTTTTTCTTTGGCTCTTCTCTTGCATATCAGACTATTGCAAGGAAAGAGCTGTACTTAAATTAAATGGTGTGAATACTTCAATAATCCTTAAAGTGTTAACACACACCTTTGATATATTTATTAATGTTATCTAATGTTTAATGCATATTACTAGAATATTGAATATGCAGATGTTATTTATTCTCTTTGTATATTTTTCTCATCAGTTCTCATGATAAGTATTGTATTTGACACAGTCAGTACTTGCAAAATAAAGACAGAATTTCTGTGGTCATTAATACTGAAACAAGTGTGAAGGAAAATTTAGGGGGGTCTTAGAACTCTGGTCAAGCTTACAGGCCTAAAAAGTTAACCAATCCTGTTTTTATATAAAAAGTCCCCAAAGCAGAACAATGGCTTTGTGTGTATAAAGGGCACAAGGGGGGCAAAGTAAAAAAGTCCCCAAGTAGTATAATTTGCAATAGCCAGGCTTATAAAATATATAACCACAACAGGTGTGTTAAAAAGGTCACTAATTGCAAAAAAAATAGACAATAAGTAATAAAAGGGGTCTAAAGAAAAAAACGCCTGATTTTGCTTTTGGCCTGTATTAATTTTGCAATGTATTCCAAATAAGGTAATTAATACAAAAGTATGTGTAATTTGTCTGTGGTTTTAACCTTTATAAGCTGGTTAAAGTTTAAGAAGGGCAAAGCAGCTTGCCACCTTGCATGGGGCTATGCTGACTCTCCTTGCATATATGCTCGCATAAAATAAAGAAGCCTCAGGCATTTTCTAATTCAAACACAAGTGGTTAATTTTCCACAACACAAGGGAGCCTTTTCTTCCTTCCTGTGTATCCACTTGACAATTTTGAATAGATAGAACTGCTGCCTCTTTCCATTTCTTTCTCAAAATAAATGTATGGTTCTTTTAATGTAAGTGAGTCTCTTTCATTTTTACTTAGCTTAATTGTGAAAATTCATAGAATCTGGCAGGAAAGCAGATGTGGCCTAAAGTTACGCAAACAAAAAAACAGCGAGAAGAATCCATTAGACAAATATAATTTACATACCTGGGATTCTGCAAACACATGCCCTCATATTAAGTGCCCTTATACTTCATTAGTTATTTTGCCTCTATTAAAGCTGAGTTAGAGATGAGAGAAAAAGTTTGGCGTTAGTCATATATATATATATATATAGTTTATGACATGTGATATAGCTGCAACGTCTCAAAATTAATGTAGTGATCTCCAACAAACTAGGCCAGTGGTTCTCAACCCACGGGCCACATGTGACCCTATTAGCACACAGCTGCAGCCCAGCTGTGTGCTAAAAAATTTTCAAAAATTACCACTCTGGTATGGCAGGGGGAGACAGCGTCAGGCAGCCTTACTGGAGTGCTCCTCCCGGTAGTGGGCCGATGACGACTGCAGGGGGGCAGGGTGTGGGAGAGTGGGTCTCTGGGGAGGATTGTTGGGGGGGCTCTGCGCAGTGACTGGGTAGGGGGCACTGGGCAGCATAGGTGTGTGAACTAGGGATTTGTGGGGGGTGCTGAATACCCCCAGGTTTTATATGGGGCTCCACTCCTGGCCCTACGGCGGGGGTCCCGGCTGCCTGGCCTGGCGCAGTGGATCCGGCTGCTCTGCCCTGCCCTGCCTGCCCTACGTGGTGGAATCCAGGGCCCAGCTGCTCTGCCCAACCCAGCCTGCGTTGTTTGGCCCCATTCCTGGGTCTCTTCTCCTGGCCCCACTCTGTGGAGGGGTCTCTGGGCAGGGGGCGCTGGGCATAGGGGTCCATGGGGTTTAGCGGGGGCATGCTGTGGTTCTCAATCTGCGGTCCATGTAACACAGTGTGGGCTGTATATATGGCCCACAGTGATAAATAGGTTGAGAACCACTGAACTAGGCTGTTTGGGAAAGTCAAGAATTCTGTGTTTGATATAAGCCACTGGAGTTTGCAAAATACAATAGCCTTATGTTATCAGGAACTTATAAAAGAGTGTGGTAGGGCTATAACAAATATGAAAGGGAAGAACAGAGACTCAACTTTAACAATAAAGGGATTTACCACACATTTGTAATTCCTCACACACTACTATGAAAATTTAATCCATAATACAAACTGTGTCCATAGACTAGTTTGAAATGACTATTGTATGTAAAAGGAAGCAAAACAGGCAGCACATGATAAAGTTAAGACTATTTTTATTTATTATGCTAAGAAGCTAGGGTGGTATAGAAAGCTGGGGTGGTGTGATGCAGTTTAGCTTGAGAGTGAGCTGATTCTAAGGCCACTCAGATTCAGAGATGGCCTAGCATTTGAGAGGATAGGGTTTGTGAGAAGGGTTGCTGGAGGCCTCAGGCAGAAGTAACCAGATTCCAGAAGCTTCCTGTCTGGCTTCAGGATATCTCATGTAAAGGAAAGTTGCAAAATAACACAGTTATAAAAATGTGGTATGCAAAGTGTGTACAGGGGAAATAATTCCCATGATTCTCACTTCTGTTTTTGCAAGGTCATTTCAGACTCTGCCTACTCTTTAATTCGAATTGCCTTCTTGCATTTAGCTGACAGGATCTCTAGCTTTTACTCTTCATATTCTCCCTGGAATTGGTAGCACTTGCTTTACAGTTGTTGCTCCCAAGGCAACCTGGAAAATATGCTCCCCCTCGCAGTCTCACATTCGCTTGCACAATAAACAGTCACTAAACATTTTGTTACCCTTAGGTGACTGCCCATTCTGGCTCTGTGGTGGAACCAGCTCTGGGAATTAGTGATCCCTGATATCCAGGTTTCTTATCTTGCTTTTTCATTTTGCACGCTATGGTTGGCTGATTCTCTAAATTAGCTGTTGGCTCAGGCCAGGTCTACACTACAAACTTATTTGGGTATAACTATGTCACTCGGGGGTGTGAAAAATCCACCCCCCAGAGCAACTAACCCCCAGTGTAGACAGCACTATGTCAACAGGAGGGCTTCTCCCATCAACATAGCTACCACCTCTGGTGGAGGTGGATTAACTGCGCCAACAGGAGAAGCTCTCCCGTCAGTTTACTAGTGTCTTCACTGAAATGCTACAGCAGCGCAGCAGCACCGGTATAGATGCGCTGCTGTGGTGTTTTAAGTGTAGACCTGCCCTCAGCTAGTTGTCTGACTCTAACTTTTTGTTGGGCAGCCTGACTTTCAATTCCTTACTTTAAAAATTTAGCTTCAGATTTCATATGTCTGAGCTAAGTGATATAATCCACTTTTTCTCCTATCTTCTCACTCTTTAACTCACTCATTCACTCTCTCCCTCCTCTCCTTTCAGCCTCTGGCAGGCTGCTGCTTCCTTGTCAGTTTGACTGGCCTGCAATTGATGGTATGCACTTTCATGACCCTTTGAAGTGCTGATAACTACTGCAGCTGCTTCTTGCAGTGTGGCACAAAGTCACAGATTTAAACATAAAATAAATAAATAGCACAAAGTGTTACTAAACCGCAAGCTCTAAAATTCCGCCTTGCTCTTTTTCATCTCAGCCCTACTCCCTCAGGGCTTGTCTGTATGGTGCATTAGTCTGCCCTAGAGAGGTGTGCAATAGCATGTCACACACTAACTGGCCTTTGTGGTTACCTTAATGCTCAGTAAAGAACTTTTAGTGTGCAGGGTCCAGGGACCAATTAGTGCACAATATATTAGCACGCACTGGAATTTTCACTAGTACAGACTAATGTGTAGACAAGCCCTCAGGTGAGGGTGCCACATTTTTCCTTTTTAAGAAAATTGATTGAATAATTAAACCTTAACATATCCCATTTACAGTGCTTGTGGGGGGTTTTCTGGGCTGTGCCGATGGCTTCTCAAGAGAGAATTGAGACTCATTTCACACTGTGGACATTGTGTCCTATGACCTGGAGCATTAGTTGTTCTGAGAAAACCTATTTTATTTCTTACCTACTGATTTTTCTCTCCCCTATACAGTGCTAATAACTTACATCCATTTCCATGTGGGGACACTACTAAATGCTTTTGTTATTTGCTGCAAAAAAATAAAATGGAAATAAAACCTGATCCTTAAACAAGCTCTAAAGATGCATCACTACAATGCTCGAGTCCCCCCAAGTATGACTGAGATTTGACCTCTCAACTAATTCTCCTTTGTCCTATCCAAAAAATGACAAGCCAGATTTTTTGAGAAGTAATCAGGCTCAGTAACATTTTCTCTACATAAAAAAGTAAGAAGTTTTCATTTTAATCTTCCACAAACCACCTATTTTACTTGGAAACAATATAGATCCTCAAAGTACCAGCAAAAATTGGGTGGACTGGCTGGGTCATAGCACAGGATGCTTTACTACATTCTCACAGTGGAGATAACATCTCCCTAATGCATGTATTTTGCCTTCCTCCCGCATTGCAGTATAGACACACATCCAATTTAATTGCTGGTCCTGGATACTGTAGATAGCATTTGAACTTGTGGCTACTGCAAGGAGGTGAATAGTGATAATGGTAAAACTGAGTAAATGTTATCCTGCTAGAATTCAGAGAGTAGCATAAATTTGAGCTGATCACAGGTGTAGAAACAGTACTTAGAAAATGTTCTGGTCCTGAAAACATTTTGTACTAGTCTACCAAAGTATATTTCTGGTCCAGGGAAAACCACAAAACGTTGATCATAAAATGTGTGGGTCATTTAATTTAGGGCCAGATGCTACATACCTTTCTTGCACTGAGTAGCATTTACTCATATGAATAGTTCTACTGCCGAATAATGGCTGCAGAATAGGGGCCTTGATTTTGTTTTCAATATTTTTCTTAGTGAATGTCAATGTAAAATCTCTCAGCAGTTCTAGAAAACAAAGGTTAATATTTGTACCTTCCCCCCACTTCCCCCACTACTGCTGCTGTCATAAGCAACTGCAGTTTCTGTGTTTTAAAGGAGGGTCAATGTCCTCATTAAGTGTACTTTGGAGATTATATTTGCCCCCACATCCAAATATTTTTTTCCATGCAACTTCATGTGGCCATTGCAGCTACCTCATAACATGAGGTGCTTATAATATCAGGTGCACCATGGGTATCAAAGCTAATTATTTTAGTGAGTTCACACTTTAAAATGAGTGCATTGTAATTTACCACATTGCATTGCTTCCGCTCCCCTTCCCTTAAGTTCTGACATGATTTTAGCATTCAGTATTCTCATGAACTCCTAGTGTTAGAGCTTAATGCTTGAAGTTTATACCATTTGGAAGCAGAGGGAGAGAGCTTTCCCAGGGGGGATATGGCTTTGATTCCAGCTGTAACAATTCTCCAGATAGCAGTCACTAAACAGAGGTTAAAACTGAACTGAGGAGGAAAAGGCAAGAGGGTTAATGAGAATTATGTGCTTTTAAGGCCTGATGTCTTACTAACAACTAGAGTTAGAAAATACTTCTGTACAGTATGGGACAGCTGGGATTTCTGTGTTTTCAACGAAATATAGAATGACAGATGCAATAGAACCATGGGATATTCTAAGATTATTGTATTGAGATGTGACAGATGCTATGGATTAATAGAATATTCAGAGACCATTGTATTAATATTGTAAACGTTATGTGTATCTGTATGGGCTTGCTAATAATTGCATTTATGGTTAAATGGGTCAGATAAGCAATGCTGTCTGCAGGAACTTAAGTCAACGCGGGGTAATTCATGCAAGTTCCCAATATTGAAACAATGCAGCTAACAAGTCGAGACCCCCTCCCCAAGGAGGAAGCTCATAGATTGGATTGACCTGATTCAAGAAGCCTAAGAAGACCAATGCCTTGATAGTATATACAAATACTAGCTCTGATCTGGGAGTCAGATGGTCTCTCACACCATCTGAGAACTGATAGGCATGAGACTATGACCAACAGAACCAGGCTTTGTGTGAGGACCTGAAGTATTTTAGACCAGCCAGGGTGTTCATGGGGAATATGGGTGCAACCTGGTAAGCTAGGCAGATGTATAAGATGTTAATTGTTTTAAGAAATGTTTTATCTTAAATCCTTTTGTTCTGCATAAATAATATTCTGCTTTATGACAGTGGCTGGTCACTGGTGATCCCTGCCAATGCCCCTGAGAGAACAGAACTGCAGGGGCTGAATTGAATTCTGATTTGCTGAGGTGATCACAGTGAATTGCAGGAGTCTACAGCTGAGGTTTTGTTAGTCGGGGAGCTGAAATGATATAACATTGTAGTTGCTGGGGTAGTGGAGGCGAGACTCATAAAAAATGTTCAACATTCTTTGGAGGATGCAAATTTATTGTATTCTGGAGGAACCAGCTACATAAAAAGGGTGACGTTTGTCCTCCATCCACCCTTTAATAAATCACTCTCAAGGTGGCACCCTATTTCTGATTGACTGCCATATGCCAGTTTGATCCATCAATATAAACAGCTGTCCGTCATTGTAGCCTACGCTCCCACCAAGGATGGTATCGACACTAATAAAGATTAATTCTATTAGCAACTAGAAGCAGTGATGCAATCTGTTCCTCTGTACGACAAACTTAGAGTTGGAGATATGAGTGGAACACCAAGTTGTCCCAGAAATGGCTTTGAGACTATTCTCAGACCACTCTGCTCTGGAACAATAAATGATAACTCTGTGAGATTTCTCTTCTTTTGTGCTTTTCATCATATCACCATCATTTCCTGTTGATTGAGGTGTTTTGATATGCATTGGTAAACTTGGATATCCAATGAAGGCCAGATGAGGAAGGAGATGGATCATATATTGGTCAAGAATCATACTATATTAAGGTCATATCAGGTCTACAGAGGTGCAGAAGACCCAGCAAATACTGATCATTGTCTCCTTGTTGTTAAAATGGCAATAACCCCTAATTTCAACATGAGTGAGCCTATTATAACACATAAGGCACAATGTGTCTGTGACAATTCAGCGCTTTCTAACAAGTACTCATCACAGTGCATAACAAATTTGATGCACTTGTCGCTCTCACAAATGACATAGATTTAGCTTGGACTGCCATAAGCATAGTCATTCAAGAAGCCATAGATGCCACCCCTACACAGGAATGCTAAAATCAATGCCCTTGGCTATCTGTTGAGACATTTCAAATTCTTCAAAAGAAATTTGAAGCCAGGCAACGCAATGATGCCGCTGAATGTAAATATTTACAAGGTATTTTTCCGGCAAGAGAAAAAGTGGATCATAAAGCTAATTTTGAGAACTTAGTAAAAGAGAGACGAGGAAATAAGATTGAATAAATTATGGCCTCCGTTTAAAGCTTTTCAATCACTTTGATCCAGAACTGGACAGCGCATGGGGTTTATGCCAATAAATATAGTTGATGGCAAAACATGCGCAGCCCAAGAAGAATCCCTGTAAAGATGAAAGAATACTATAAGAATTTAGCCATTCTAAAGCAGCTCCATGCCCAGATTTGGACTCATTTGTAGCAGAGGCAATCCCTGGCCTCGAAATATGAATAGATGTACTTACCTTGGAAGACGTTTGTTCTACCATAAAAATAAACAGTGAAGCGGGCAAGCTGCTGGTCCAGATGGCATAACATCTGAAATTCTGAGCTGTACCATAGAGCCTGTAATTGTAGCTTCACACCAACTTTTTGTCTGGGCTTGGACTACTGGGAAGGAACCAGTGGAGTGGAAAGAAGGAAAAGGGAAAAGGCCCATGCACTGAGTGCGGCAGCTGCAGGCCAATAACTCTGCTTTCGCTTCCCAGAAGTGTTGTTACACATGTCCTACTTGTCTGGCTCCAGCCTCTCCTTGTGAAACATCATCAACCAGAACAATGAGACCTCAATGCCAGGCAATCTTCATTGAATGCTATACTTACTCTATATCTTTTATCTGAGAACCATCATGAATTCAATCATCCTTTGACAGCAACATATGTAGACCTAAAGACAGCCTTCAGTTCTGTCAATAGAGCTGCCTGCTGGAAGGCCCTACAAGACACAGGCATTCCTGACATCCTCTTGAGATTAATTCAAGATCTACATAATGACCCAGGAGTTTAGATGTGATGAGGGACCCATAGGATATGACAGGTTTTACACAAAGTGAAGCAGAGATGTGTCCTGGCCCCAGCTCTGTTCTGTTGCACAGCTCCTTGAACATATCTCCACAAATACCATTATAACTGTCATCATAATGCCTTTTATGGACCTGGATTATAGAAATTATGTCATCCTCTTTGGCTAGGATGCAAACGACATTAAAGATACACTAAACAACTTCCAGCATGTGGCAGCTACCCTTGGACTAAGGATTTCTTGGTCAAAAACAAAAATCTGCAGCATTGATGCAAAAGTTGTGATTCAAGATATCTGTGCTGCTTGACAAACTATGGGAGTAGTAGATGATTTCATCTATCTAGGCGTAAATTGTCATCAAATGGGTGCATCCAGGCAGACATTCTGAGGAGAATCAGTTTAGCATCCTCAACCATTAGGGATCTGCATAGGATCTGGAGCCAAAAGAAGGTGAAATTATATACAAAATGATATATATGTATTTATCAAATCTGCATACTTCCAGCCTCATACAGATTTGAAATGTGGAGACTGCTTAAACATGACATCAGGAGGCTAAAAGAATGTCATACACGTTACAAGTGGCAATGATTAGGCATAAGTATTAGGAATTTATTATTGAGAAATGGCCTTGAGAGAATTTAAGTCGTCATTGGTCACTGCCAGCTGTCACTTTTTGGTCATATTTCCCACCTTGGAGATTAAGTCCCCACACATTAAGCTCTGAAGATCAGATCTGAGATCAGCAGGGGACATTGCTTGGCCACGGACTGGCAGTGGCCACACAGTTGTCCCCAATTAAATTGGCTACTTCAGCTCAGTAATAACCCTGTGGAGCTTTTAGATACCCGCAATAAAGCCGTTACACTATGTTACCACAAACATCGGCCCTATGGACCCTCACAAAGTGTATTGTTGTTGAAGACTTGAAACCTAAGTGCCCTTAAGGAGACTGTGTTTTCCACTGGAAAATAATGATTAATCAAAACCCAAACTTTACATAGGAAAGGACTGGTTTTAACCAATTTCAAAAAATATTTTGAAAAATAAAAGGTCAATTTTTGTATTCAAAATAACTTTCCATTTTGAAATTTAAGATAATTTATAATAAAAAAGTCAAAAAGGTCAAAATACAAATAAAATATTTAGAAATTATTGAAATGTAACATTTCAATTAATGTGATCTATTTTTTTGTTTGTTTGTTTTAATTTTGATTTATACAATTTTTCTAGATTTTATTTTTTTGTCCCAGTTCAAGATGGGAAAAAATTGAAATCTTGAAAATTCTCACGAGTAGGGTGACCAGACGTCCTGATTTTATCGGGACTGTGCCGATATTTGCTTCTTTGTCCTATGTCCCGACCAATGTTTGGTCAGGACACTGGACAAACAAGAAATTTTGCCCTCCCGGAGGGACTCTCCCCCCCCCCCCGCCGCCCGGCTCCACCCCTTCCTTCCCCCATTGGCTCCCTCCCCAAATCCCCACCCAGGCCCCGCCTCTTCCCCAACCACGCAGCATTCCTCCTCCCTCCCAGGCTTGCAGGTGCATGGCGGCACAAGCCGGGAGGGAGGGAGTGGTGGCAGTGCCTGGATCCTGGAGCTGGTGAGTCAGCTCCGGCACCCAGGCACCGGGCGGGCAAAGGGGGGCTGGCAAGGGAGGGAGGGAGACAGGTGAGCTCTGAGCCCCCCGCCGCGCAAGAGGGCTCCTGCCCGGCCCCCAGACCACTGCACATGGGGGCCCGGGGCCGGGAGTGCAGCGCGGAGGCTGCTCCACCCCTGCAGCTTGCGGGACATCGTGGTGGGTGCGGGCAGGGGTCAGGTGGGCGGCACGGGGGCAAGGGCCGAATCCCTGCTGCTGCCGGGGAGCCCCGCGCCTCTCCCTCCCGCTGGCAGCTGCAGCTTCTTCCCGGCGGGTAGGGTGACCAGACATCCCGATTTTATTGGGACTGTCCAGATATTTCCTTGTTTGTCCTGTGTCATGGACATGGGACAAACAAGGAAATGCTCCGGAGCCCGGAAGTGCTCGCGCGCCCCCTCCCGCCCCGACTCTGCCCCCTCCTCCCCCCATTGGCTCCCTCCCCGAATCCCCGCCTCTTCCCCAGGCTCACCATTCCTCCTCCCTCCACAAGCGCTGGAGGGAGGCCCCAGAGACGCAGAGGAAGCGCGGGGCCGAGGTGAGTGAGAGTCCGACCTGGCTCCGAGCGCAGGTAGGACTCAGTCGGGTGGTAGGGAGAGTAGGGGGATGGCGGGGCCAGGCGGCGGAAGTTCTCCCGCCCTGGGCAGTGGGACGCGGGAGCAGCCACTGCTGCAGCTCCCACTGCCGTGGGGGGAGGAAGCGGCCGATGGCCAAGCTCGGCGGCTGTGGCTGCGGCTCTGACGCCCGGGCCTGAACCCCCCGAGCCTGGGCCTGCTGCGGGGACCCAGCAGCTTGCACACTGCACGCGCCCAGCCCCTGGCCAGTCGCATCTGGGCTGCTGCCCAGCTGGTGCTATCCTGCGGCGGCCCCGGGGCGGAGGCATCCCCTGCGGGACCCGAGCGGTACGGGGTGAGCTGGGGCCTGCTGCCCCCACTCCGGGGCCACTGCGGGATAGCACCAGCTGGGCAGCAGCCCACACGCGACTGTCCAGGGGCTGGGCTCAGCGTGCGCGCTGCTAGATCCCCGCAGCAGGCCCAGGCTCAGGGGGTTTGGGGGTGTCAGAGCCGCAACCACCGAGCTTGGCCATTGGCCGCTTCCTCCCCCCGCGGCAGTGGGAAGTGCAGTAGTGGCTGCTCCCGAGTCCCGCTGCCCAGGGGGGAGAACAGCCGCCGCCTGGCCCTACGGGCCGCCTCCCTACTCTCCCTACCGCCCGACTAAGTCCTGCCTGCTCGGGGCCAGGCCGGACTCTCACTCACCCTGGCCCCGCACTTCCCCTGCGTCTCCCGGGCCTCCCTCCAGCGCTTGTGGAGGAAGGGTGTTTTCTATTTTTTTTGCCCTGCCTCCTCCCACCATGTCCCCCCCCCCCGTCCCGATATTTGACTTGGGTGATCTGGTCACCCTACCGGTGGGACGCACCCCCCCCGGCCCGCCCTGGGCACAAGTGGGAGCCCCGCACCTCTCCCGCTCAGCTGCGCTCCAGCGGCTACTTCCCGGCAGGAGGGAGACTAGGTGCGGGGGACACGCTCTGCATGTGCCCGGGGCGGTGGGAGGTGCATTCCACCGGGCAGGAGTCGCAGCCGCGAGCAGGAGGCAAAGGCGCGGGGCTCCCTGGCAGCAGTGGGGATTCGGCCCGCGCCACCCACCCGGCCCCTGCCCGCTCTGCCCTGCCCCCGCCTGGACCCCCGAGCGCCGCATGTCACCCACACAGAACCCCTCTTCTTTTACCCCTGCTAAAGAAGTAATATCAGTTATGTCATCCATCATCCTTCCTAGCCTCTAGTTTCAGGAGCTATCTTTTAGACATTGATCCTGTTTCCCAGTGATGAATGAACATCCTTTAGATCTGGACATATAGTTGGTGCTGATGTGACAGAGACTTGGTTTTAAATCAAACCAAAACCCCCAAACATTCTTTTCGAAAGTACATGCTGGGAATAAAAAAGAAAGCTAGAGATGACATTTTGGCTTTGGGACTGCCCTCATGCTGTGGAAATATGGAATATATTTTCCTTCTTGTTGCCTAAAGAAAAATTTCTGAACAGTAAAGGACAAAAGCAACATTTGCATGTACACTGATCAACACACAGGAATGGTCTGTCCTGATTCACAGTGGACATTAGTATTGCCTACGGCCAAGGGTAAATCTGGAGTTCATTTA
Organism: Trachemys scripta elegans; assembly: GCF_013100865.1. Lineage (NCBI taxonomy): Eukaryota > Metazoa > Chordata > Testudines > Emydidae > Trachemys > Trachemys scripta. The sequence goes on along the minus strand of NC_048299.1, from coordinate 189,426,395 downwards.
AAATGGGCACAGATACTGGGTTCACGGCATGAATTATTAGGCAGTTCTCTCTTTTCTTGGCATTTTCCTCATATAGTTCATCTGAAAGAGAGTAACATTTCAAATTGGATTAGATTTTTCTTCTGGAATTAATGCTGTGTACAATTGGCTGCAGCTGTATTTCATGCCTATCCTTTTTTTTCTCTCCACTGTCATACTTTCTTTGTGTGCATACACACACACGTATCTACTCCTATGTCAGAAATGCTGTGTTGAGGAAAAGCAGTCTCATCTGAAATTAAGCAAAAGATTGATGGTCATATTCAACTTTTATTGCACTGACAAAAACATCCCGAATGCCCAGAATTGCTCAGCATAACTTGGTAGGAGATATATATATATATATATATATATATATATTTGGTAAACTACGGCCTCTAAATCAATAAAAGCAAGGAATTCTGAATGGGTTATATAAATGGACAAATTCTCTCGATCCTCCTTCCTCTTTCATATATACTATTGAGAGAAGTGCTGAGCTTTCACTTCTAGGACAAAACTCAAGTTCAGCATTTCTACCCAAGGTTTTGTGGTGGTTATGTAATCTCTTGAAGAAAATAGTTTTTTTTTTTCACCCAAAAACTTAATTTAATTTGGTTTCTTCTGAACTGAAACTAGTACTATGGTGTTATAATGAATTGTTGGTCCTGAAAGACTTGGTTATAAGAAATCTATACAGGGAAGTACTCAGGAGAATCTTCCTGTAGCTCGACTGAAGCATTTGAAATCAAATCCTAGGAAGTAGAATCCCTAATGGGCTAGAGAATATTTTGTAGAGCCAAAGTAAAGTTAATCTTGTGTTCCAATAAGCTTTTGGGTGAACAGACAAGCAATTTGGCCAACTACAAGATCTCATTGTATTACTTGGGATGTCTTCTAAATGAAGTTTAGTCTGAGACAATATTCAGTGTAATTCGTTGACACAGCTTCATTGCATGCCACCAGACTGCCTCCTGATAGGTTTGGGATTTTAGTATATTTGAAATGAAAAAGTCACCTGAGAATGTAATTTTTACTCTAATAGGGTTAACATATTTGAACATTGAAAAAAGAGGACACTCCATGGGACTCCTGGCCGTCCCCAAACTCCACCTCTTCCCCCCCCCCCATTCCAACCCCTTCCTCAAAGTCCCCGCCCCAACTCCACCCCCTCCCTGCCCCATTGGACCCCTTCCCCAAATCCCCGCCCCAGCCCCGCCTCCTTCCCTGCGCACGCCATATTCCCCCTCCTCCCTCCTCCCTTCCAGCCACGCAAAACAGCTGCCTCCTCCCCGGGCTCCAACTTTCCCAGCTCCCGCCACTCTCCAGCCCATGCGCCCCCGGCCAGGTGCTTCCCCTGCGCAGCAGCAGTCGGAGCTGCGGGGGCGGGAAGTTGCTTCGGGCCCTGGGCTTGCCCCTGAGCTGGGCATCTCAGCCTCAACACGCTCCCACCTGCGAGCCTACATCCCAGCCGCGGGCTCCCTCTCTGGCCGGGCTGGAGCAGAGAAGTGCTGCATGCGTGGCCCGGGCCTTGCCCCCGGGCTCAGGGGGGCCTCCACCCTGCTCCCAGCCAGACCCAGCAATGCTGCAGCAGCTGAGGCCGGGCAGCTGCGGGAGGCGCTGCAGTGCGGGCCCTTCCCGGGGAGGCAGGGGAAGCTCGGGCTCCCGGGAGCCGCCACCACGCGCTGAGAAACTTTCCCCTGCGCCGGGACCTTCTCCCCAGGCAGCGGCTCTGCGGTGGGAAGGGGAATGCAGCCCCGGCTGCACGGACTGCTGGCGGAGGGGCTCCTTGCACAGCTGGGGCAGAGGGGGGAGACTGAAGCTCTTCCAGAGCCACGGGGGATGCTCGGAGGAGGGAGAAGCAGCCGTGGGTCCCCCCTCCCACAGCTGGCTGCAGAGATGCCACCGCTCCTATCCATGGGGCACAGGGTTGCAGCAGCACTGGGGAGGAGGGGGGGTTGCAATCCACAGGCTGCAGCGAGCTGACACCCCAAGAGGAGAGAGGGGCAGTGGGTAGGGTTATCATACGTCCTTATTTTCTGGATGTTTTTATATATTTAAAAAATCCTCCTGGACGGCGATTAAGAACTAAAAAGCCAGACATGTCTGGGAAAATACAGACATATGGGAAAATACGGACAACCCTATACTCTAATCACACCGGCATTAGCAACTCTAGTTCTCACCTTCCAGTATAACTATATAAAAGCACCAATGGCAGTAGTGGTCTAGCCCGATGGTCAGAAGTGCTTTTCTGATAAATGCAAAGATCTCTTTGGTCCTCAACAAGACAAAACAGCCTTTGTTTGGCACACATGAACCTTAGACTATCTATGTGAAATTAGATGATAATGCACAAGACACATAGTGCACTTTGTAGGTGACAAGCTGTAATTTCTCTTGTTTACATGTATCACATATACTGGCAAAATATGCTTAAGTGTACCAGTAGCAGGGTGGTCACCCCGCTCCATCCCTGAAGGGGTTAAAGCAGTCCTGGAGCGGGCTGCTGCTGGGAAAAGGTAGGCTGATGGGGAAAGCAGCGACAGCTGTGGCCAGCTTAATCAGGGCCCAGCTGGCCCTTATAAGAGGGCTTTGGGCCAGAAGCTAACATCTACTCTCTCTCTAGCTTCTTGAGAGAGAAGGACCTGGCTACCGGGGAGCTGAGAAAGGTACCTAAGGTGGAGCAGTGCTGGGGAAGGGCAGAAGGAGCTGGGGAACTCCAGCCAAGAAAACCCCCAGGCTGCAGGTCTTGCAAAAAGGGCCAAATAGGTACTGGGGCTGCAGAGGGGCAGCCCAGAGATAGGCAAAGGCAGCAGGTCCTAACCCTGTTTCCAATGATGAGTGGTTTACAGACTACAGTCAGGTCCAGGGAGCGGGGGAGAGATGATGACTGGCAGTAGCCACTGAGGAAAGGTGGGTTTAGAGGAATGGGGGTTCCCCTGGAAGGGGAGACCCAGAGCGAGGGGGAACTGTAGTGGGCAGAACCCCTGGGCAAAGGGCACTGGGGTCTGGGAGGGACATGGGGCCAGCGGCAGGCGAGACACTCTTCTCAAGAGATGCATCTGAAGAAGTGAGGTTTTTACCCATGAAAACTTATGCCCAAATAAATCTGTTAGTCTTTAAGGTGCCACCAGACTCCTTGCTGTTTTTGTAGATACAGACTAACATGGCTACCTCCTGATACTTTGCCTCAAGAGGGTGATCTGAGCTGGAAAGAGCTAATTGCTGAGATGACCAGCAGGAGGTGCTGCATCAGTGAGTCATTGCCTACCATGGTACCCCTCAGGTTACAGGTCTGGATGACTTCACGTCCCTCAAGAGTGGAAGAACCAGGAGGTCCAACAACTCTTAAACTGGATCTCTGGGCTGTTTCCCATTAATCCAACAGGCCCAACTGAGTTTGGCACCTGTAACCTTTTCCTCTGGAAGCTTGTAACCAATAAGCTGATTAAAGGACTCAAAACCAGCTTCTTCAAAACAAAGCATTTTTATTCTTTCACCCAAAGGTATCAAATATGTGGAGCATAGGTATAAAACAAAAAAGTCTATATGCATGTTTCACCTGCCTGCACATTAGACTTTCCTCACAAACTTTAATAAGCTCTATTCATCCCAGTTTACCTCTATTTCTAGTCTGGGAGAAACAGATGCTCGCTGCAGCTGTGTCAGCCTCAGTCTGCTTACAACCCTTTCTCTCTCCCCCTTCCCCATTGTCCTGCCTAGGCTAGTGTCTTTAAGGTTTTTATACCCTCTAATCCTGTATTCAGCCTGGAAAGAGTAAACTTTGCTAGCCTAGTGTATGCTAGACTGGTGATTATTTCCCCCTTAATAGGTTTCCCCAGGAACCTTTAGTATTCTTTACAGTAGCACCTTATCTTTGCCATTGTTTTGTTTCCTGTTGGTTTCCCTCTTACAATGTACTTTGATTTAACTTTATGCATTCAGGCAGGTTAATATCACACAGAGAAACTAAGGTGCATATGATTTAAAAAAAACACACATAATTCCCTTATTCTCCACAGCATGGTTAGAGGAAATGTATAATCCCTCATAACAAGCAAGTCTAAAACAATTCCTATTCACATCATGGACTTCTGCAGTCCAGGAAACGGAGTGTTCCTCATGTCCCATTGCTTCTGACACTGATACAGAGGGCTGTGTGGCGATTTGGGAATTCTATGTGAGAACATGAACTCTGTCTGTATTTTTACCATGCTGCAAACTCCATTTAGAGTGTGGGGACAAGTTGCCTTCTCTGTGGTCTCTTTACCTCCATGTTCGGCTGAAATTCCAATGAGTAGTGGTACATGGCTGACAATGGAGACTCATCAGATCAGGATCAACCTCTATTGAAATACAAACACCATAGACAGACTAGCTAACAACCAGAAGAAATGGTTTGTCAGGGAAGGGTTTCCCTTGAAATGAGGTCACCTGTTGGGAATGAACAGAGGAGTTCACCTGGCATAGGGTCCTGGAAGGTTATAAAATGACAGGAGCTGATCTCTTTGCTCTCTTCAGCCATTTTGACCAGCTCAAGATGAGAGAAGCTGTTGCCTACCTGAACTCAGGTTGCCCCCACCTCCCCCGACAAGGGAAGAGTGAGCCAGAGTGAGGTGAGCATGTAATTTTTATTATTTTTTTATATAGAGATGTTTTTTCTTGCATGATTAAGTTAAGAGCTATAATGTGTTAGACTTCTGAATAAAGTGTCTCTGTGTTGTATGCTATACCTACCTACCTACCTACCTTGAAGAGGTAAACAAGAAGGCTCGCACCTTAGTTCTGGGAAGAGGGTGTGTTTAAGCCACAGGGAAGTCTGAGGAATCAGCACCAGTTCCAGGGAGTGGGCAGAGGGACCATGTAGACCAGAGGTGGGTAAAATTCGGCCCGCGGGTCGGATATGTCCCGTCTAACATTTCTGTCCAGCCTCCTCTGCCCCCTCGCAATCTCAAAGTCTGGGCCACTAAAAGTCCTGCAGCGCAGCAGGATGCTCAGGCAGGCTGCCTACCTGCTGTGGCCCCACGCTGCTCCCAGAAGCAGCCGGCTGCTACTGGCACATCTGTGTGCCCTGCCCCCTGGCAGGGGTGGAGGCAGCTCCGTGCACTGCCCCCATCCCCAGCACCATCCTCACAGCTCCCATTGGCTGGAAACTGGCCAATGGGAGCTGTGGGGGTGGTGCTTGCAGGCACGGGCAGCGCAAGGAAACCCCCTTCACTCCTCCCCCAAAGGGGCACACAGAGACGTGCCAGCAGCAGCTGGCCACAGCAGCTTCCAGGAACGGCGTAGGGCCACGGCATGCAGGCAGCCTGCCTGAACCCTGCTGAGTCACCAGCCGGGAGCTGCCTGTGGTAAATGCCTCCCAGCTAGAGCCTGCATGTCGCGTCCCCTCCCCAGCCCAGAGCCCCCTCCTGCACCAACTCCCTTCCAGAGCCTGCACCCACTCCATTAATATAGTAGAAATGTGCGGACCATGACGACTTACCAAAATTCGTGGCGTGGTCCCCCTGCAAAAATTATTGCCCACACTTGATGTGGACTAAGCTCTCAGGACAGAGTCCTAGACAGAGGGCTTGCACCCTGAGAGTGTGCCTAGGGACCCCAAGACCTGGGCACTGGCCTGGGATGTTGGAGACCCAGGTTCAAGTCTCTGCTCCAAATCAGACAGAGCCAGGACTTGAACCTGGTCTCCAACAGGCCAGTGGCATAACCATCAGACTGTAGACTATCAGTCTCTTTCTCTCCATTTTGTGAAATCTTTCAGAAGGTCTCATTTTCATTCTACATTCAAATGAAAACAAATTTCAAAACAGATCAATATTTCAAGAAACAGAACTATTGTTTTCCATCCAACGGATTCTTTTCTTTTGCAGATGAGACTAGTCCTGCTTGCCTCTGTTTCCCCTCTGTAAAATATAGATAATATTTCCTTACCTCACCAGGTTATTGTGAGGATAAATTAATTAATATTTGTGAGATGTTCAGATTCTACAGTGCTGAGTGCTGTAGAATAGCATATGAACTAATCTTTATCCCTCAAGTCCCAGCAATACAAGGTACCTGCAACTCCCATATGATGTCTACACAACTCCAAAAGTGGAGCCAGGACATCTGGGAGACACACTGATACAGGACATCTCTCAGAAAGCCTCCATCAGGACTCATATGCTGCCCCAACCTTAAATGAAACTGCCCTAGCTTAGTCATGCCCCAATTGATGCAAACACCACCATCTCCCCTGGGGGTTAATCCCCAGTGGAGCATAGCTATCTCTCCACCAGTTAGCTGAATCAACTGATACTTCATGTGATGTTAGACAATTAACTTTTAAACAGTTTTACAGCCTTGGTTTCTTTGACAATGCAGAAAACAACATACCTCAAGGGTGGTTTGTGTGATTACCCCAAACATTTCGTTAAAGTATTCACCTTTTGCCATATGTGTTTCTCTGAAACAGGAGAAGTGGTTGCATGTCAGAATCCGTCTTAGTCTTTTGTTTGTAACATCATATCTTTATTATAAAGTCTATGGGCCATATCCTGCAAATCCTTCCTACCATGTGTAGTGCTTACTACTGGGAGTATCACTGACAACAATATGACTCCTTTTGGCAGTAAGCACTCCCCCTTATAGAAGTGTTTGCAGGATTGATCATGATGTTAGGACAATCAAGTAAAACTACTGAATGGATCAGCAGCAGGTATAGTAGTAATAAGTGGTGCACAGAAAACAAAACACTTAGTCATTCCTCAGGTTCCAAATAGACCTAGATTTAAAACTCTTCCTAATAGGCTGAACAGTGTTAATATATCTCTAGCGCTATCTATTCATTTTTAAAGCATGCCTCATTTCTAATCTCAGTAATTATTACTATTCAGAATACAACTATTTCAGAGAGTCTAAATACTTGATTTCAGGGATTGCACTGGATAATTTATAACTGAAATACCCAGTATATGTACCTCCTTAGATATTAAATGAGTTCTGATATTAAAAGTAATAATATGTAGGGATACTCACATATTAGATCAAGTCCTAACATGAATCATTTTCAGATATGGTCAGGAAACACCTCCAGAGGTCCAAGGTATCTTAGGTAACTTCCAATTTTAGTAGTATTATTGTGGGGTATATAACCCATAGAATATATACATACAAATAGCTTGATATGTTTTTTAACAGAGTATTCCAGTTCTAGTTAGCCTAAGGAAGCTAAATTACTCCTGGTGGAATTCTGTGCCAACAAATTAAAAATTCTGCGCACAATATTTTAAAATTCAGCATATTTTATTTTTAAAAAAACACAATATAATCACACCAGTTTCAATTATTTTTGATCATTTATTTCAAAATACCTGTCAGCAAGCATGTCTGTAATAATACAGACAAATGTTTTTTGACAAATAGATTCCTTACTAGGCATGTTAATACAGAACTCTGAGTAATAAATTAATTTAAACTACAATAGAGAACCATATTTCCTGCACCCCTCAGAAGCAGCGCAAAGGCTTGGGAGCTGGGGTAATGGAGGAGCTGAGGGCGAGAAGTAATTTCTGGGAAGGAGCCCAGGTGTGAACTGGAGGGTTGTTGGGTGTGTTCATATTTATTTGAGTGATCATATTTTTCCATCAGAATTTTACTGGCACTGTAATTTCTAAAGTGGTGACCTTGTTTAAAATATCTAGTTTATGGGGTGTTTTCTTTTTTAACCTTCGTGCTGTTAGATTTAACATACATTAAAACATGATACAGCCCTTCATCTCCCTCTTTCACTAGCCTACATCTGAAAAGGTCCAAAATCCCAAAAGTAAAAATACAGCAACAAATCCAAATAGAATAATTTCTGTGGTTTGTCCTTCACCTTTGTCCTCTTTGATTTTTGTACAGGCAGTAATTAAGAAATGACTAAAAACAGACAAACTCTCATGTTCCCAGTTCCTGCTGGGATTAAAATTTTATGAAGCTTTTGTGGCCCATTTCAGATCTGACCTCTAATGGCAGCAACAAAGGACAACTTGTGATTTCTTTGGCTTAATTGGTTCCTTAAGGAGAAGGCAGAGTCCCACTACTATCACCGGTGAAATTGGACACTGCAAACATATTGCACGCGGTAACTACTTTTTGTTGTAATTTAATTATCAGTAACATAACATAACTAATTCTACTGAAGAATACTCATTAATCCTGTTAGTTATGTTGGGGCCACAAAAGCTTTGTTTATAGAAAATCAACCAATATCTGCCTTCTGCTATATGCAAGTAGCTCCCGTTGCTTTTAGTAGGAGTTGTGTACCCATGCATGTCAGAACAGAATCTGTCAGGACATAACAGTCACTAAGCGTGCAAATGAATACATGTTTTCAATAGAACACTTACCCCACTGCTAGCAACTGTGCAATGTAGGGTTTCATTACATGGTGCTAAATGCAACTGAGCTCTGTGTTCACCATTGGTAGCAATGGGGATGATGCACCATTACTGAAAAATGAGTAATAAAATTTGCAGTGCAGACAAAGCCAACACGCTAGAGGATTATGCTACCATATATTAAGTTTAATCTTTTTTAATGCTGGAAAATCTGATATTTCCTTGAATTACTTGAATTAGTTACTCACTAAACTATTTTTTTTTTCAAATAGATAATTTCAACAACCACAACAAAAAAGATGGACAGGTATTTCACTGCCTCTGTTGCTGATGGCATAAGATCTCATTTTAATCCAATTTAAACAAGATTGATTAGTTGCTTTGATTCGGTGATTACAACATCCTATATGCCAATTTAAAAAAATAAGGTAACAGCCTATTTTCACACATTCTGTTCATAATCTTATTTACTGGTTACATCAGGTAGCACTTACAGTCAGACAAGCACTGTCCACTCTCATATATAGACATAGTCCTTGCTCCAGGCAGGATAAGTGGAATTTAAGTGCTGCATAGGTCTTATACTGCCCCAGGTCACAGCTGAATTTCATCCACTACAAATGAACTCGGTAGTTATAAAGCCACCCAAGAAGAGGACAGCTTTTTGACCTGCATTCTAAAGTTTAAAGGATTCAGGTTTCATTTCAGTCTAGTCAATAATAGACAGAACAATACAAAAGCGCCAATTTAGCGTGATACTTCTGAAAGCTCATTTTAAAGCCTAGACTTGGCTTGTGTGGAGACTGAACTCCTTGAGTAAATATGCTCAGCCACCATATTCTCTTACAGCTCAGTGACAAACAATAATACAGTGTTGCTTTGCTGTATATTACTTGAAATGGGAATAGACAAAAGGTTTTTGGTTTCCCTTTCTGTACCTCAAATAACAAAAAAAAAAAAAAAGGGGAAACAAATGGCATGAAGGTCCTGTTGAGTGTGTCAAATCCTCCTGCAGGTGCACAGCCTGAGCAGCTGGAATGTGGGCTGGGAAAAGTTATAGGGGAAAGAGAGGAAGGAGTCCTCCCTCCCAGGCTATAGAGTGGCTGCAGAGCTGTTGGTGGAAGCTACTTCAGCCTGCTGAATGAAGTAGTCCTCCACACTTCTTACATGACCCCACCGCAGGGCCTACTATTGTTGATCCTCTGGCTCCACCTCTACCTGCTCATAGTCAAGCAGAGAGCCTCTCCACACATCAGAAATCAATCACTGGGGGTGGGGGGGAGGGGTGTTCTCCGTGATGAACAGCCCCCTCCCTGGCAGCAGTGTCACTGACTAGATCATCCATGCCAAGAAAGTGGAGGCAGAATTTGTCCCAGGCTAGATGAGCCTTTGATTAAAACATTTTTAAAATACATTAAAGGCATGTGCTTTTTTAAATCCTTCTCTTTGTAAACTGTAGCTCTCAGCTTTTCTAATCAGGAAGAGGATAGGTTCTACTTGACATGTGGGTAAACACAATCATGTAACTAAAAACATGTACATAGTTAAATCCTCCCTCCTCCAGTCCTCCTTCTTGCCCCATTAACACTTAAGGGCTTGCATCTATGTAGCAGTAGTCACAAGAGTCAATAGATATTGACTGCCTGTCCTGTGATGTCTTTTGTCATCTTACTCAGATCATGTGCATGGGGTCAGGCCAGGAAGTCTAGTATGTTCCAGCACTCATGAGTCAGACTCTTATCAGTGCAAGGTAAAAATGTGAAATTCAGGAGACTAGAGACCAGATCCTCAGCAAATCTAAATCAGAATAGTTCCATTGACTTCAATAGATTTATCTCACTTTAAGTCAGCTCAGAATCTGGCCCCAGGAGGCTGAGGAAACTACCTCCTATATTAATGAGGTGTATTGCACAGCCATCAAGTCACTCCGGTCTGGTAACAGTTAGCTAAGTGCCTCATTAGTGTAACAGGGATGACTCTTAAATCCCTGTCTCCTAAAATAATCCTATTCTCTGTGTACACTTCTGTTTTATCTGACACTCTCGAATAAGGGAGCAGATGCACAGAGGACTTGAGACTTAATTCTGCTCAGAGAAGCATACTATGCTTTGTGCATAACTTTAGCTGTGCCAGCACTAAACCCGTGCTCCTATTTGCACTGAAGTGCAACAGCTGTTAAATCTCTGCCACTTGCCTCAGGATCAAGGCTATAAGAAAATGAAAATCTCAACAGCAGCAATGACTAATTGTGGAATTCACCATCAGTTTTGAAGATTCTACATTTAACATAGAAAGAAAAGATTAATAACTTACAGTGTATGTCATATGAATTCTTCCTGATTAAAATTAATGAAATGTATATCTGTCAACAGATGGATATTAATTTGACACTACACCCCATATTCTTCATAGAAATATTGTTATAATATGATTATAGCATAACTATATGTTTTGTGCAAGATAAGACATGTGCGATATCATTGGAAAGGTTATAATTTACTTTATACAATTATCCTATTTGAATGCATGTATCATTTTTGTATGAAAAATTAGGAATATAGATTATACATCTGTACTACAAAAGTGTTTGCACCTGGGGAATGCCCACCAGACAAAATGCCCTGGTTAGCCAGAGACAAGTCAATGAGCCATTAGGGAGGACAATAGGTCTTTGAAGATCTTAATCTCCCACCTTCCTGAGAAGCTTCCTGGGATGCTACAAACAGCCTTTGACTCATGACTGCTTTGACACTGCAGGGTCATGTGATCATGTCACCTGGTACTGGACTCCATGATAGAATGTCAGCATTTTTCCACTCAGGGGAAAAACAAAGGATTCCCACCATATGTAAATCCTACTTAAGGCAGGGAAGTGAGGTAATCAGGGTTCATTCTTCACTGAATCCCACCCAGGAGGGCTGCTGGAAACATCTAAGGGCTTGACTCCACTGGCACTTTACAGCACTGCAACTTTCTCGCTCAGGGTGTGAAAAAACACCCCCCTGGGTGCTGCAAGTTTCAACGCAGTAATGTGCCAGTATAGACCGTGCACCAGCGCTGGTAGCTACGCCCCCTCGTGGGGGTGTTTTTTTGCGGTGAGTACACGAGCCACATTAAAACGTTGCTGCGGCCTGTGAAAGAAATACCTGGAGTTTTGAGCTGCAAGCAAGAATAGCCTGTCTTCAAGAAGCACTGCAATCTGCCAAAAACAACATTTAGGTTAAGAAATTACTACTTTTAGCCAGTTTCTATAGTGTATTAAGCTTAGTTTGCATGTTTGTTTTATTTACTCAGTAATCTGCTTTGATCTGTTTGCTATCCCTTATAATCACTTAAAATCTGTCTTAAAATAAAAGTTAATAAACTTTTTTGTTTTCTCTAAAAACAGTTTGTGGAATACATAATTGGGGGGGCACACAGCTGTGCATATCTTCTTCCTCATTTAGGGAGGCAGCAAATTTCAATAAGCTTAGACTGTACAGTTCTCTGTGCAGCGCAAGATGATACAAATTTGGGATTACACTCTAGAGACGGGGTGCACTTGAGTGCTGGGCAATTCCCTAGCTGAAGCCTTCTCATGCAAAGCTGATTTCAGTGTCTCTATCTTTCAGCAGCTGGGTGTGTCCCTACCAGTGTGTGTGCTGGAGGAGGCTTGAGGACCTGGCTCAGCAGGACAGTGTAAGAGAGCCCAGGCTGGTGGAACAGGCGGTCTCAGTGGTATTCCTGTATATCAGGTGGCACCCCAGAGAGGGGGCAACCCATCACAGTTAGTATCCTACTTTTGGTACTAATAGAATTTCATCTTTTCAAACTGTCAAGCATTCAAAAGTCAACTGGAATGGGGGGGGAGGAAATAACCAACTTTTTGCGCCCCCCCCCCCCCACCGAGGAGACCTTGATTTAGCTGACTAAATGCACACAACTTGTATCCCTTACATATTATAGCATTTCAACAGCAACAAACAGCTTATAATATATCTTTATGTATGAGTTTAGAATAGAGTTCAAACTAATATTTTCTTTAAATTCTACGATTTTATCCTTTAGCTGGCAAGACTGCAGATGAAGATCCCAATTCAGTAAAGCTCTTAAGCACATGATTAAATGTAAGTACAAGCTTAAGGGCTTTGCTGGATGAGGGCCTAAAAGCCTTGATTTTTTGGTTTACACACTTTAGATACTCACATGTATGTATAGGTATTGTTTATTAAAATAATAACCTCACAATCTCTATGCCTGCAAGTGGAAGTCCTGGAAACCTAATTTACTGGAACTTCACATATCTTCAAACACATTTGAACATAGCAAGACATAATAGTCAAACAATGTCTCAAATTCACATCACAGAGCACCTTTGTCACCGATCATGTGTTAAAGAATGTTGACAAAGGTTATGACAAGATAAATGGGTCAACAATTTATTGTGCTGTAGTCTAATTGGACTAGTGACTGTTTGAGCCGAATTATACCTGAAAGCCATCATGACCTAAATAGCTTACAGAACTAGATTTTTTTTTTTTTTTTTTTTTCCCTGCTAGATTTTGAATCAAATATATGACTCTGAGCAGTTGGGAGTATATCTTTAAAATGTTTTTCTTATTATACCTGTCAGAGGCATATTCTAACATTGTTACCATTGCTATTAACAAATTATTACAGCATGCTTCCTTACTATAGTTGGTATATGCTTTTAGCCTTAGTTGTTCATCTTGATATATGAGATTAACTTATGGAATTCCTTGTAACACTTTCGTGAATTATGCATATAAATCCCTACAAGATTTTGCATTAGGAAAGGACAGAGTAAATACAAAGACTATTCGAAGAAGTGGATGCTGTAGCTAAGGATTGTCACCCATAGAATTAGCATTAGCATTTATTTTATTCAGCAGTAATGCAAGGAACCTACAGGCCTGTAGCCTGTAAGACATTGGCTTCAGCAATTAGCATAAGGTTTGAGGCCTATGACTTTTGGCACAGATACATGGCCTAATGGTCACCCCTGAGTTTGGGGGAACTGGAAATAAAATGTGTAAGGGGGAATTTTGACCATAACACCAGCCAGCCATAGGAACGTGCGCTAACACCAGCTGTTGGACAGAAAATCGGTAGATATCTGACCACAAGAGTGACATAACGAATTTACATATATGAAGGGCACCTCAACATTAGTAGGGTGAGGAAATACAAATAAGGAAGAGGGGAGAAACCCCTACTGAATATGCATCAGACATAGTGGAGTCAGCATAACTATTGAAAGTGTCATTCTGAGATGTGGTGTGAACAGGAAGGAGATGTAAGGTTATGGATTCAATCCTGGAAGTGTCTGCCAGTTACACTAGACATAACTGAATAAAAACTTAAGGTAGCTTTTTCAAAAGCTTTCAGCATTGGCCTAAACTTGCTCCAGTTGAAGAGGCATCTCTATGGCTCTCCTAGTGTAATTGGCAAATCCATTCTTGTTTCAGCAGCAGTAAGGAAGCCCTTCTAAATTGTTGCATTAAGCATTTGTATTTTAACTGTATTAAAACAGATTTAACTTTTTGTAAGAGTTACTTGGCATTCCAAATAAAATTCCCAAATACCTTAACTGAACAGGGCCGCCCAGAGAGGGGGGGCAAGTGGGGCAATTTGCCCCGGGCCCTGCAGGGACCCCGCGAGCCCTGGCCCGGTGGCGGTCCGGGTCTTTGGCGGCATTTCGGCAGCGGGGGATCCTTCAGTGCTGCCGAAGACGCAGAGTGACTGAAGGGCCCCCTGCCGCCGAAATGCCGCCGAAGACCCAGACCGCCGCCGGGTGAGTACAAGCGCTGCAGCTCCCCTGCTTTGCCCCAGGCCCCCTGAATCCTCTCGGCGGCACTGTAACTGAAAGACTGTTTCCCTAAAAGGCCACATTCTAGCTGTTTGAATCGTTATTCAATTAATAAAGGCTTAATTGTAGTTCACTCCATCAGTAATACATGTACCAAGTGGATTATAGATATAAGACCTACTTTTCAGATTGCACTTAATTGGACCTCCCTTCTAGAGCTCACAGCTTGTGAACACAGTAAATACAGTACAAAATTGTGATCAGAATTATTTGTGGGTGCAATTTAGATGACTGAGATTTCCACCTGGGTGTACCTACAAATTAGTTAATAGGTCTCTAAGTTGTCCAGTTTACATTTACAAATAATTGAAGGCACAAAACTGTGATCAAAATTATTTGTGTCCACAAAATCAACCATGTGTGTGAAAAGAGAGACTGGTTGTGAAACTTCTGGCCTAAAGTGCTATCATAGTGTCATTATGATTTACATTTACCTAATTTACATGAAGTTCTGTTTTTCTTTTTATTTATATATATATATATATATACACACACACACACACACACACACACACACACACACACACAGATTGTATTTACAAACCCAGATACTCAGCTGTAACCAGTATCCATTGGGTGCAACTGATGCAGTTAAAGGATGGCAAAGATTTAGTTATGGCGTCTTTATCCTTGGGCTAGTTCTGTGTGTGTCCTGAGATACTTTAGAGCAGCCTCCAGGATATGATAAACTATGCCAGCTGGCTATGGTTTCAAGGGCCATTCCACAACCCAAGAATAGCCAGTGTACAGTAGTGCTCAGGCCACACCTAGGACTTCATGGGTACTGGAGTAGAAGCCAGCTACATTGGCTCTGTGCCAGCTAGGGTCTTCTCCTCTCCAGGAGAATCCTCAACTGAGGAGATCCCCTGGCTTTTAGCTCCTTTGCATTGTTGGAGCAGTGCAAAGGGGCCACAGCAGAGAAGATAATCTGTCCCACAAAGAGTATGTCTACAGGAATGGGAAGAGAACCATGTTCAACACAATTGCACAGTACAGTGCAATACAATACAGTAAATACAAATATGGTCTGTAAATTAAGATCTTAATAATCACAAAACTGCACAAAGTGTGATAGGCACTTTAAGCCATAAGAAAAACAGCCCATGCCCCCAAACAACTGACAATCTACTTAGGTAAGACATAAAGCACTAGGCAAGCAGACAAGCAGCAGAGATGATGTTAGACACACTTTTATGCCCCTTCTCCACTACGTGCAACTCACTGCTGCTTTCCCCAGACAACCTGCACCACCAATGCTGCCTCAGTGCTCCTTATTTGAACTGCCATAGTATAGCTTCAGGCCAACAAAAACTAGTCAACCAGGTGTAATATTTTTAAGCCTTTGTATTTGTCTGTGTCTGAATGCATTCTAATTAATTTTGTAATGTGCTAGCTTAAACTGCCAGAAAGAGAGAAGAGACAGCAAAGAAAGTCATCCATCTCACTGACCTCAGAGATGGATAACCTGCTTCATTCTTTACTGAAACTGTGGCGGCAGCAGCATCAAGGATGGAACTGACGAAAGGTAGGAAATAAAACATTTCCAGGCAGAATTAGATATCCTGATTAATGATCTCAAAAAACCCATAATGGGTTTTTCACACCGCCTGATAGTCAGTCTCTTCTGTGGAAAGTAGCTGGACATGGGCAAAAATTGAATGCCACTCTGCTGTGTCTAGGATCACTGGGGAAGGTATGAAATGATGCCAATCACTAACGACATAAGTGTTTGGATGACATTAAAATATGTTCTGGAGGGATGAAGGGGAAGTTAGGAATGTTCCTATAGATGTCCAGACTGGCATATTTAATTTCCTCACATGAATTTTCTGCAGCAGAGATTATCTTCAGTCTATCTAGGTCACTGCATAAGGGTATTTCTTACATTTAATTTTTGTTAAATGCTAATTGGTCTATGAGGACATTCATAATCACATTTCATTTGTCAAGCAGCAATATAATTTATATATTAACACCATTCTAGCCAGGAAAGGGAGGTCATTAATCTTTTATCTTAATTAAAACACTGCATGAGGGCAGTAGAATTCAGTGTGCAATATCAACATTCAGTGGTGTTCTGAAGCATATATTGACTGCATGCCTTCCATTCACTATGCAAGCTGAGATACAGGATTGGCTATAAAGGATGTAATATACAAGGATGCTGCAGGTTTTATTTGGCTACAGATCTAAAAAATGTAAGAAAATCCTTGTTAAATCCTGGAACACTGCCTTTGGAATATGCTGCCGTACTGCTAAATGCAATTAGTGCAGTTCTGAAAAGGAAGTTTAGAATCTAAATTCTACTTTTTGTTTTAATGGTGACACAGTTACAAAGAAAGCACATGGACACACTTTGGATTACACTGGTTTCTCAAAAATTGTAGGTCGTCTGCTTCAGAGATAAAATGTGCTATTTATTATGTATTTTGATGTGCTGAATTCAAATATGACAATTAAAACAACTGGCTACTGTTTCTAAGATATTTAAGTTTTTACATTTTATGTCTATGTATATTGTGTAGATAATAGAGTTTTAATCATAAATTGTAAACCTAGGTCTTTTCATGTGTTTATGGTTGCTTTACATGATAATATTTCACCTGTCCTGTTTATGTAACACTTTAAAAATCAGCAAAAGAGTTGTATAAATAAAATTTATTATGAAACAAAAGGCAAAAAACTATTATGTACATAGTTTAGTCCTATTCAGTGTCTACTCGGCGCTTCTTGGCTTGTCTCTTGTATTCATTAAACGGAGCATCTCTTGTCACTGTCCAGCAATAGTCCGCAAGCATTGATGGGCTGCATTTGCCCTGATAGCGTTTCTCCATTGTTGCAATGTCCTGGTGAAATCGCTCGCCGTGCTCGTCACTCACTGCTCCACAGTTCGGTGGAAAAAAATCTAGATGAAAGTGCAAAAAATGTCTCTTTAGTGACATGTTGCAACCAAGGCTTTTGTATGCCTTGAGGAGGTTTTCCACCAAAAACCTGTAGTTGTCTGCCTCGTTGTTTCCAAGAAAATGTATTGCCACTAACTGGAAGGCTTTCCATGCCGTCTTTTCCTTGCCACTCAGTGCATCATCTCGAGGAAATGCATCATCTCGAGGAAGTTCACAAATCTGCTGACCAACAAAGACACCTTCCTTTATCTTAGCTTCACTTAACCTTAGAAATTTTCCACGGAGGTACTTGAAAGCTGCTTGTGTTTTGTCAATGGCCTTGACAAAGTTCTTCATCAGACCCAGCTTGATGTGTAAGGGTGGTAATAAAATCTTCCTTGATTCAACAAGTGGTGGATGCTGAACACTCTTCCTCCCAGGCTCCAATGACTGTCGGAGTGGCCAATCTTTCTTGATGTAGTAGGAATCTCTTGCACGACTATCCCATTCGCAGAGAAAACAGCAGTACTTTGTGTATCCAGTCTGCAGACCAAGCAAGAGAGCCTCAACCTTCAAATCTGCCACTGATGTTGGTCATAGTTTATGCACCTCAAAAGTTGTTTCATGTTGTCATAGATTTCCTTCATATGGACTGCATGACCAACTGGAATTGATGGCAAAACATTGCCATTATGCAGTAAAACAGCTTTAAGACTCGTCTTTGATGAATCAATGAACAGTCTCCACTCATCTGGATCGTGAACGATGTTGAGGGCTGCCATCACACCATCGATGTTGTTGCAGGCTACAAGATCACCTTCCATGAAGAAGAATGGGACAAGATCCTTTTGATGGTCATGGAAGATGGAAACCCTAACATCACCTGCCAGGAGATTCCACTGCTGTAGTCTGGAGCCCAACAGCTCTGCCTTACTCTTGGGTAGTTTCAAATCCCTGACAAGGTCATTCAGTTCACCTTGTGTTATGAGGTGTGGTTCAGAGGAGGAGGATGGGAGAAAATGTGGGTCCTGTGACATTGATGGATCAGGACCAGAAGTTTCATCCTCTTCCTCGTCTGACTCAAGTGAGAATGATTCTGGTGCATCAGGAACCGGCAGTCCTTCTCCGGGGGGTACTGGGCGTATAGCTGATGGAACATTTGGATAATGCACAGTCTACTTTTTTTTTTCTTTGACACACCTTTCCCAACTGGAGGCACCATGCAGAAGTAACAATTGCTGGTATGATCTGTTGGCTCTCTCCAAATCATTGGCACTGCAAAAGGCATAGATTTCCTTTTCCTGTTCAACCACTGGCGAAGATTTGTTGCACAAGTGTTGCAGCATATGTGTGGGGTCCTGATCTCCAATTTTGCAGCCAAAATAAAGGTGATAGGCTTTCTTAACCAGAGTGGTTATACTGCGATTTTGTGATGCAAAAGTCACTTCACCACAAACATAGCAGAAGTTATCTGCATTGTTCACACAAGTACAAGGTATCTCTGCTCACTTTGATTTTGCAAAGGGACACATTTCTGTTTAGCCAAACACTGACAAATAAGAGAGCATGACACTGTACGATTTCTAGAACTGATATAGGGCAATTTGTTCAGCAGAGTGATGTAAGCTTCGTTATGATTGCATCATCCATGACTTCTAGGAATAACATGATGCAATTCATATAATGTATGACGCAATACCAGCTTCAGATTGCATCGTTCATTGTTTTGCCTAAAAAGCAAGTACTATCCAAATCCAGTCATAGATTTATTTATAGATCCAGTCAAAGATGTATTTTAATCATTTCTGATTTAAATTGAGATCCCTTCCTTTTATAACTCACTTATCCTCCGCCATTCCCAAGTGCAGGGTCGTATATACTGACCTAATAACATATCTTGAAAACTAGAGCCAATCAACAATTTTAAGCATCATTTTCGTTCTCAGTGACCCAGAATTAGTAAAGTTTGACTACATTTATTTCAGAAGCATTTTGGCTGTAGGGCAGTGTTACCTACTCCCATCTAATTGTCTAGTGTGTCTGTTTGCCAAGGTGGGGAGGCATGCTCCCAGCTGCAGTGTAGTCATGCCTGTAGTAGGACCATTTGAGCAAGGGGCAGCAGGGCTGTGGAGGTCCCCTTATGGGTACACGGGGCATTAGCTCATTGCAAGTCCGATAGGTTTAAAAACAAAAAATGACCAGTAGGTAGGAGGGGGGAAAGCTTACAATGAAGAGGGAGAGCTAGAAGGATGTGTGCTGAATTCAAGCACATCATCCTTTACTTTTCTATAGTATCCCTTTTCCACTCCCCATCTCGTCTCCCCACCATTCCCCCACTCCTTTATTTGTGTTTTGTCTATTTTGACCCTGATCCTTCAATGAGCTCCATGTGGATAGGCACCTGCATGTGCCTGGAGCATACTGTCTCCAGTGGGGCACCATCCATGCAGAGCTCATTACAGGACTACGAACTTTGATTTTAAGTGTTTCAGGGCAAGGACTTCATTTTCTGAATGTCTGTAGAGCCTCAAGTATACTTGTTGGTACTATGTAAATTAAAAACAAAAGTTAATATTAATCTCTGGATGGACCTGTCATGAGCTTCCATTTAGAATAATCCTTTTTCTTCGTAGATGGTAGCGCACATGACCCAGTTCTCAGAAATAAGAGAAATAATATAGGAAGGCTACATCAAAGAGAAAGGAGTAATATACAAAATGCCCATCTAGCTGTAGTTGCATTGCATTATCCACCAAATATATCATTACAAAATCAATGATACAGCCCCATAAATGTACACTGTGCTTAGAAACACAGCCCAAGCCACAGGCTGTGGTTAATTCTTCCAAGGCTGATCGATTTTCTTTCTGTCCCCAAAATCTAATAATCCGTCACAGACAACAGTCCAGCAACATGGTGCAATAGTTCAGGAAAGGGAGGGTGTGTATGTATGGGTGGGGGCGCATTATTGGTGAGAAGAAGGTGGTAACACAAATACCTTGAAAAAGTGGATTATAAGGAAGGATTAAAAGAAGCAGCAGCAGATATTTGGGCCCAGAGTCTCAAAGGTATTCAGGCACTTAACTGCAATTGAAATCAAAGGGAGTCAGATGTCTCTATCTGTAAGGATCTGGGCCTTGGTGGACAAACAAAGGATAGCATGATAGAAGGTGTGAGAGATTGAAGAGTGTGTAGGTAGTGAGAGGAGGAGAAGAAAGCAAAGATGTAGAGGGGGGGAAAGTATAATCAAGGGATTTGATGGTGAGGAAAGGGGACTGAATTTCATGTGGTAAAAAATAGAAAGACAATGAAGGGGGATAACATAGATCAGAGTGGCGGGAGAGGAATTTGGTTTATCAAAGGCACTTTGGATACCTTGAAGTGGGAAAGACTCAAGAAGGTCAAGTTAATCAAATCAAGGGACAATCAAGGCATGGACAAGCATATTAGCCATGGGGATAGTAGAGAAAGGACAAATATTATAGAGGAAGAAGTGGTAGGAGTTAGTGAGACTGGACATCCAGGGAAATAAAAGAATCAAAGATTACAGTGAGATTGCGAGCCTCAGATAGGAGGGAAAATGGAGTTGTCAGTTAGATTTGGGAAGTAGGGAAAGGATATCAGAATGAAAATCTGGTGTTAGAGAGAATGAATTTGAGATGGCAACAAGCGACCTGTGTGGGACCTTGAATTGCAAGAGAATGGAGAGAGGTTGTAGGCTGAGAGTTAAATTTAGACATCTTCCACACAGAGATGTTAATTGAAGCCATCAAAGTGCATGAGAGAAAGAGGAGGTGGAAACTTAGGACAGTGCCCTGAGGGACACTAAAAGAAGAAGAGGAGGAAGAGCAACTAATGTAAACAATGAAGAAACTGGTAGTAAGATAGAAGAACCAAAACAGCACAGAACTACAAAAACCAATAGGGGAGAGAGCGTGGAGGAAGAGAGACAAGGTTCCTGAGGGATAAGAATAAGGATAGAGAAATATCCTTCTCATAATTTAGTGAGGGGGAAATCTTTAGTGACATTGAGATTGACATTCAGTGAAGTAAAGAGAATGGAAGCTGGCTAGGAAAACAACAGTGAAATGGAGAAAAGGAAGTCAAGACAGCATAAGTAGAAAATATTCTCTATGATTTTGGAGACAGAAAAGGAGGAGGAGATTATGAAAGGGAGGTAGGATTGAGGGAAAGGTAAAGAAGGTACAGGAATATTTGAAGATTGAAGGAAAGATGTTGTGAGTGCTGGTAGAAATAAGGAGAATTTGGGAAGGAGCTGTGGATAACAGAAGTTGTGAAGAGACGAACTGTGAAGGGAGCATATAGATCTTATGTTTCCCACATGCAGAGAAGTTAGACAAAAACATAATCTTTTGCTGAGAGTTTGCAGTGTAACACTGCTTTATTTCTTAGAATTCAGAATGATGATACACACAAACCCTCACACAGAAAGAGAAAAAGCAGGCTACTCTCTAAAACAGACTGGCACTTCTCACCCCACCTTACTTTAGGCTGGCTGTATCAGAATGACTCTGATCACGCACTTTCTTTCAGAACTCTCTATCCTGCAAGCACAACCAGGAAACCTCTCACAAGTTAAAGTGACATCCTATGATTCCAATACAGTTTTCAAATACACACTACTTTTGAAAGGTACTCCCATTCATGCCTCTATTTCTGTAGTGCTTTTGAAGAGGACCTAGAAGGAGAAGTCCTTATTGGACTGGAGGAAGATGTGTGGATCAGCTTCTGAAAGAAGTTCCTTCAGAAAATAGCATTATCACAGAACATGAATATGCCAAGTCGATGATCAGGTTATAGCTTAGTCCTTTGTGTACCAGAGAACTGGAATGAGAATGTAGTTAATAAATGACTTGGGTCCAAGGGAATCTTGTTATATTCAACAGTCACCTCTAAGTAATTGAGGCAATTAGTGATGTAGGGAAAAAAAAATACATGATCCCTGCAAGTAAATTGATGAGTCACACAAATAAAAGTATTAATTATTGTGCTTCCAATGAATTAAGACTAATGATACTTTGGAGGCCTTTACTGCATGCAGGCAGTAACCACAAAAATTGTATGCTATATTCCTTCTTGCCGGCTCCAGGTCTTTTAGCCCTAAAAGCACTTAGTACATTTCTTATTGCTTCTTTCTCCCCAGTGGCTATTTTGTCACTTTAATTCCAGATATGAGCAGGAGCAGTTCTTTTAGAAGTCACTACTAGCAACCACCACTTTATGAAAGTATAGCCAGCATGACATGCAGTGCTATAGAGTAACTTAGGTGGCATCCATTCCCCAGGAAGCTAAGCTTATGGTTTGTCTTTAAAGAACCCCCAATGTGCAGTAACAGAAATAGAATGATTGGGGCATTTTCTTCACTTTCATTTTCTTCAAATATTGCTGCAGTCAATCCTCTGACCATATAAAATCACACGGCAGAGGATTTTGCTTTGTTTCTAAGCTTTACTTCTAACATAACTCCTTTCCATGGGAATTTTTTTTTATTTATCAAGATCCACAATTGCTATAGTATGAGACTGGAATTCTGAAAATGGTTTAAATAGTGCAAAATAATAATTTGTAGAGAAAAAAAATTCTGTGAATTTTAGTTAATTAAAAAAGCTTGAATCTATGTATAATAAATGTATATAGTCATATGATTATACTACGTTAGTATAGCCAAAAAAAGATCTAATTGTGGAGTGTTTTTTTTTTCTTTTAGCCTTACCCAGCCACCAGTCATCTCTTTCATTGTCACTCAGTTCAGCCACAGCACAGCAAAAGGGATCAAATATAGTATGGTTAGGAGAGCTTGGCAAGTATATTTTCAAAATGTCCAAGAAGAATCAAAGAGATTTTTGTCTGCGTAGTACAGGCTACTGCAGCACATCCAGTGAGGCTCTTCAGGCAGGGAAGAAATCATGTCTTGTGTCTAGACCAAAGATAAGGTTTACTTCTAATTATAAGGGGAGACCAAGTTCAAAAACGACCTGCATCTTGATCTGTCTACCTAACAGAATTTAGACCTTTCCAAAGTTAAAATAGCAACTAGAGCCCAAAACAGGTTTGACATTCAGCCTGACCCTGGAGAACAATTATTTTTTTTTAGGTCTTCTGAAACTCCTTTTACACTGCAGATGTATTTTTCCACAGGCCCAGTTTCCCATACTTTATTTCCCCATAAGTTTGCAAAGTTTTATTTTTATCACTGAAATATATACAACTTGGAATGCATGCCTGAATGCTTTAGCTTTTGGAGCTACAACAAAATTCCAGCTCATATCACTTTCAAAACATTTTGCAAAGAATTACTGAGAACATAACCATCTCCTTCAATCAGCAAATGTGTTTATAAATCTCAGTACCTTTTATAGGCTAGTTATCAGGATTATTTGAGACTAGTTACCAGGAGAATTGTGAAGTTTGGATTATCACTCGTCAGCTGATCTGAATAGCCACTGACACCTTACCAGTTTCTCTGGGTCAGATTCTGCTATGGTGGCATATAGGGGTAGAAAGAGCCTTCACAGTATTCTTATCTCATAGCCACGGTTCCCTGCCTGGCACAGAGTTAACATAACTACTCTGTTTGAGCCCACTTTGCAGATTCCAGAGCTGCTAAAAACCTGGGGATCCTCCATCAAAGACCAGAATTAAGAAGGTGCAAAAGTATTTTAGGGCTTGTCTATACAACAAATTGTGACCAGCCAGAGTGTGAATCTACAATGCACTAGCTTGTTGTGCGCTAACTCATGTGTTGCCCAGGCTACCATGCACTAAAAGTTCCATGGTGTGCTTTCATTTTCTCCCATTTCAAGCACACTGCAGAATGTTTAGTATATGGTAGCAGGGTCCAGGCAGCAAGTTAGTGCCCTATAGATTCACACCCCTGGCTTGCCACACCCTAATTTGCCATGTAGACAAGTCCTAAAAGCCACCTCTATCCTGTCTTTCCCTCCTCCCAATCCTCTGCTCAAAACCAGAGAAAAACAGAATCTGACCCTTTATTCAGAATTGCTGATGATTCCCATCATTTAGCTTTCAAAAATAACTCTTCAGAGCACATCACACACATCTAAGAGCTGTGAATGACTTTGTTTTGAGAAACAACAAGCTGTCCATTTATTGTAGCAAAAATATGACAGTTTACCATACTTGTTACTGTGAGCAGTTCTTATTTCTTAACAATATCTCACTGTTCAATTATATAAATAAATTATGCAAATATTTTATAATAGATCTGTTTATCATTGTTTTTATTCATTAAACAAATAGAAAGTATTTAGCCCTTTTGTTTTCACGGGATTAATACATTTGATATGTAAGAATCATCTTAAAATGTGTTCCTGCTCTTTAGCAATTTGCACTCAGTAAATTGTTTCCTTATCATAGCATTTTATTTACCCAACTCAAACTGTTATAGAAAAGGTGATTGAAATAGTTATCAGTGTTTCAGATACTAGGTGCGGGATAATAATATGAAAGGACTTGCTTGAAAAACTAAACTGGCCTTTAATCGAGAAAACTATTTTTTTAATAGCAGAGATGCTGCTAGAATTCTAGTCGAGGCACACAGACTGACTTCTTAGTGCCTCCTCCAAACTCTTCCCTCCTGCAACCTCTGTTCCTCCTTTCAATTTCCAGACAGGAATTAGTGCTGAGAATTACAATGTAATTAACATTAAACCCAAATCTTGTTATCTCCCAAATCTTCAACTCCTCAGTGACCTTCAAAGTAATGACCTGTGCTTATTTTAACATTTTTTTTAAAGTCTACTTACATTGTAAGCCCCTTGGGGCAAAGACTGCCTTTTTGTTCTGTTTTTGTTCAGCTCCTCACACAATGGGATACTAGTCCATGACTAAAGTTTCTAGGTGCTCTGGTAATGCAAATAAATAATACTGATAATAGTCTGAAAACAGAGGCAGAATTTATTATTTGTATTGCGGTGAAACCTAGGAGCCCCATCATGGAACATGAGCCCATTAAACTAGGTACAACCATCATGTGCTTGCCTCCCACTGGAGAACTCAATATCGGGACCTCCCCATACTCCCCCCTCAACATTCCACATGGCATTGGGGTCAGTGCACTATCCTTACCACTCCACTCCTGGGAACATTAAAGATAATAACAGCTTCACATACACTGACCTGTGAAAGTCACGGTTCGTGTATGTGTAGCTGAAATGAAAATGACTGTTCTTTCCTCTTCATAAGTTCTGTTCCATTAAGTTTTATTAAGTTTTAAATGGGTTTTTTAATTGCCTGGTTTATGTTACAGAATAAAATTCTATTTTTTGAACAAAATTAATCTTTATTAGTTCATAGCATATGCTGGCTGGTGCTGAGCAGGTCTAACAGCAACCAACTACCTGTTATTTCACTGTGTCACCCAATTCATAACATCACTCACAAACAATATTAATAGGTGCATTGACAATACAATATTCCTATCTACACAGCAATCACTGCAAGATTCATACCAGGCATAAAAAGAGCACGGCCAGATAGAGCACACTGTAGCAACATATACGTTACTTTGGCTCACTATTAAAATAGTGTTTCAAAGCCTCCCTAAGCCATATAGCTCCACGTTGAGCTCTTCTAATAACCCTTGTATCTAGCTGTTCAAATTCAGCAGACATCCACTCCACCTCCACCCTGGTGGAAACTTTCTCCCCTTTGCTTCACAGATATTATGCAGGACACAGCAGTCAGCTATAACCACTGGGATATTTTTCCTCTCTGAGGTCCAATCTTGTAAGTAAACAATGCCAACGATCTTTCCAATGACCAAAGTCACGTTTAACTGTCATTTTGCACCCTTTGAGCCTGTAGTTGAAGCACTCCTGATGCTCTCAAGGTGTGTGGCTTCATAAGTCACGGGAGCAAGGGGCAGGCTGGGTCGCCCAGGATCACTATTGGCATTGCAATATTCCCAATGGTAATCTGCTAGTTGGGAAAGAAAGTCCTGCTTGTAGCTTTCTGAACAGTCCTGTGTTCTTAAAGATATGCACATCATGCATATTCTCCAACCTGCCCACATTGATGTTGGTAAAGCATTCACAGTGATCCAACAGTGTTTGCATAACCATAAATATGGGTCCTTTCTGTTGATCTACTCTATGTCAAAGTAGTCTCATGCTAAAATAGGGATATGTGTGCCACCTATTGTCCCACCACAGTTCTGGAACCCCATTGCTGCAAAGCCATTCATTACGTCCTACGGCAACTTATCCTCAGTCACAGTCAGCATACTACTGGTCCTGTACTTACCTTTATATCACCTGTTGTGGGGCTCCTTGTTTTACCAGTGTTCCTATTCATTTGGTTTACTTCTGGTTTACCTTCTTTAGAACTGTTGATGGTTTAATAAATACCTTGGTTGTTTACACCCATACATCCTTCTTGGTTTACCTTTTTTTAAGGGGCTAACAACAAACCCCGATGATAGATGTGGGGAGGGGGACATTCCTCTAGACTGGTTCAACAGGTCCACTGGCAAGAGCTCTTTTTGGAGTTGAGGATGATGTCTGGTGAGTTTATTAGCACGTGTAGGTTATATAGTTTTTTATATTTTTTCTCTACAATGCTTTTATCTTAATAATAAATCTGCTTGTTTAGAAAGAGCTGGGTGGTAGTTTAACAGTGCCAATTACACTGTTTACTGTCTCTGAGGAGAAAAGTAAGGCAGGCCAGCATAGGCAGCCTGACTTTGTTTGGGAGGTCACAGTATAGGCAAGGAGCTGTGCAGTCTGAAAATAGTCTGGTCAGGAGGGAGAAAGAGACAGGTCTCTGCCTAAGAAGAGTGGCAGCAGAGGATCTGGGAGCCTAGAGTGGATGCCCTTGCTGGACCATGGAGGGGGAATACAGTTGCTCTTGCCCTGAACTAGGACACTTGGCTGCTGACTTCTACCCCAGAAGTATCTACATTTCGGTAGGATATGTGTATAGTTTGGGAAGCCTCATAGTATGGTTTGGGGACGAAAGGTACTATATAAATATAAACCATTTTCAGATATTTGAGCATCTAGGTCTTCACTCCTTATGAATTTGTCACTAGGCACAAGATTTTCAAAAGTGACTGGTGATTTTGGGTGCACAAGTGAGTGCCCAAACTGAGACACCTTAAAAGGGCCTGATCTTCAGAGGCCTGGTGCTCAATTCTCTGAAAATCCAGCTCCTTTAAGGTGTTTCAAGTTGGGCACCCAATAAATGAGGCATCCGAATTCATTAGCCACTTTTGAACAACCTGGCAAAGACTTGTGTATTCAAACGCAAGTTTCAACTTTCCAACAATCTAGGAATTTTTAATTATATTTTCTATCTGTCTGCCTGATTCCATATTTATGTGGAATTATTTTTAGAGAAGCACTGGCAAAAGTTAAGGATGTTTCCCTTTATCTCCATAATAAGCAAGAAGCTGAGCACACCACATTTTTGAATGCATAACAGTGCTAGAAAAAAGTGCCTTCAAGACATAAAAGTCCAATGACATGCCAGTGCTATAAATGGGTATAGATGTTCAATGAAAAAAGAACATTGTTTTCTGGGGAAGATTAGATCTGATCTCTATGATGAATTAAATGTTTTTAAATGAACACGGTTCTAAGAGTCAAGCCTGTTTATCTGGCATGTTTTGTTCTTTTTTATATACAAGAGCTGAGGTAAGTAATTTTTGAGATGTCCATCTGGAACCAAAGCCCTTAGCAATTCAAGAACAAAGCAGATTTGATGCACTATTGATTTTCTACCTTAGCAGCACAAAAACAATTGCTGTATGCAAAGATCAGTTTTTCTGGATCTGTGCCACACAGCTCTTTTAATATTTGTGTAACACAGACTTTTAGTATAGAGAAAGGGAAATCAATCTTAATGCACATGTAGAGACATGGAAAAAAGGAAATACAGCCATTATCAAAACAGTTTTAAGTAAATTCTATTTAATACTGCAAAAAGAAATAATGAAAACTTGAATATTAATTGATAATTTAATATTTTAATTAAATTGTATTGTATTACTGAGAGCCATTACTATCTGTCCAATGGGTAGGCGGGGAATGAACAGATACTTGAATTCACCTTTCTACCTCCCTATGAGCCAAACTACAGTATAACCTCACCGAGATAGATTGTGCTATAATGGCTGTTACACAGTAGCATTTCGCAAGTCACTGAAAGATTCGGGACTTGGTGACATTTGATATGTTTATAGGTGCAGTCAGAAGACCATTTAAGGCAATAGTGCGTTTTTCATAAATCATTACGGCGAGAATTTCAAGTTCAACCTAAGGTTGCCTAAGACAAATTCTAATTTAGAAAATATTTTACAGTGGTGTAGACAGCAATTTGAAATGTGGGTACACACAGGCTAATTCACTCCCGTGGGGATACATATAATCTCCAAAGTAAAGCATGTCATTGCATTCTACTATCAGGCCCTGTGCAGTAGCCCTTATGATGAATAATATTAACCCTTGCAAATAACCCTAATGAGTAGGACTGGTCAAAACTTTGAATGAAACATTTTCCCATCAGAAAATGGGGTTTCATCAACATTTAAATTTTCCATCTGAAAAGACTGACTTGGAGTGAATTTTCCATCAAGAAAATCTAAATGAAATATTTTGCTTCAGGTTGGGTCTACATTCATTTCCACATTTGCTACATGTCCCCATTTCCCCCTATCTACACTGTTTTCCTGCCTGGCTACATCTGTCCTGATGCACCAAGGTCCCTTGCATAATTCAGGATGAAAATTAATGTCAAGGTATTAGAATTTCCCATGGGACAGAAATTCAAATTTTGTGGTCAGCTTTAGTCATGATAAAAGGTTACAAATGAGACCCATAATATTGGCTTCAGCTACATATAAAAAATTCTACACCCCACCCCATCTTTTGAAAGCATAAGTTTCAACAAATAGTGAATTTTCCATGTTCTCCTCCCCCCTCATGTTTTGTTTTCTCTCGTATTTTTGTTCTTCACCCTTCTGGTTTTCAGTGTTGTCCCCTGCTCTCTTTTCCCACGTTTGTCTCCTCCCTTGACCTATATCATCATTCTTGTGTTCTCTCTCTCCCCCACCTATGCTGTACTCTGTCCATGTCTAAGACAGTGAAACTTACTAACATTTTTACATCAGGATTTCAGCAAGTTTTACTGTACGCTTGCCCAGAAGTGATGTATTAATAAGGGGCCTGATCAAGAACAAAATAAGCTGCTAGTATACCTTAAATCTTGTTACCCCCAAGAAAGTTTAAAAATTGCATGCTGTGAATACATAGCATAAGCCTGACTAAAACCAGGATTGTGCGAGCACCCCTATCTATCTGTCAACATTCTATGAAACATCACATTTTAAATTTCTGTCTACAAATAAATTTGTGCAATTTTTATTAACTGTTCTCTGACCATAGGACTGATCTAAAGCCCTTTGAAGTCAGTGAAAGTCTTTCCATTTGCTTCAGTGGGCTTTGGATCAGGCCTACACGACTCCTTTAATGAGTACAATTTAAAAGCTTTGTGCACATGTAACACTGACAGACCCTGGTCATTGACAGGCAGGATCGAACATGGGACCTCTGGAGCTAAAAACCACATGGCCCTTAGCTAGGGCTGGAGCAGACGCATTAATCTCTAACTGGTCTCTGTGCCACTAGAGGGGACAGAACACCACACCCAGGCAGTGTGTGGGTTCCACATACAAAAAACAAACCAAACCTGTGGGCTGTTTTCTAGCTGCTGCAAATTAGCATAATTCCATAGGTTTCAATGGCGGTATGCTGATCTACACATTTTAAATCGACACATTTTAGAAAGCTACATAAAATTTATATCACAAGAACAGAATCCAGAAGAAGGAATTTACCACCTGTTTCTGCCACCTTAATGGGACAGATGGCTTTGGAGCACAGTAATCTGAGAAACAAGCCTAGAACCGAACCACTGCTCTGAATTCTACTGGCCAGCCAGATAATTGCTTCTCTCCAACCCATTTTATGAGTTGATATTTACCATGCAACCCGGATGGTTGAAAGCAGGTGCTTGATTTGAAATACAACCATATAAATTAGGAACTAGCAGCTGCTCATATACAGATGCTTTGTTAGGGCTTGTCCATATGTATACTTACTTCATGGCAAGCTTGGGATGTAAATCACCCCACAGTAACCTGATGCACATTAAGCATCTTTGTGGGCCCTGCTGTCATGCACTAAAAAGTCCCTAGTTTCAGAGTAACAGCCGTGTTAGTCTGTATCCGCAAAAAGAAGAACAGGAGTACTTGTGGCACCTTAGAGACTAACAAATTTATTAGAGCATAAGCTTTCGTGGACTACAGCCACTGCATCCGAAGAAGTGGGCTGTAGTCCACGAAAGCTTATGCTCTAATAAATTTGTTAGTCTCTAAGGTGCCACAAGTACTCCTGTTCTTCTTT